>NW_025335761.1:4950490-5044844 GCF_004798865.1 Varanus komodoensis
GGGGCGGCTTGCAACACAATAAAATACATTGAAATACACTAGAACATAATAAATTACCATTAAATACAAAAATACAAAAAATACACTGAGTTACAAACATAATAATATAAAATTAAAATTATCAGTATAAAATAAGTAAATAAATAATATAGGAAGAGAAAAGAGAAGGAAGAAGAAGTTGCCCTGGCCAGATCATATGTTTTAACAATTAAAATGATGTTTAAATAAAAAGGTCTTTACCTGGCGCAGAAAAACCAGTAACGACGGTGCCAGGCGGACCTCTTTGGGGAGTGAATTCCATAGGTTGGGCGCCACCGCAGAGAAAGCCCTCCTCCGAGTACTTACTCTCCTAATTTCTTTCATGGAGGGTTCCTGGAGAAGGGACTCTCCCGCAGATCTCAAAGGGCGGTCGGGCATATACGGACCTTAGCTGCAATACTGAGACCAACCGACTCAAAAATATGACTGAGGGAAACCAGATCGGTAGGGTTTTTGTGGGAATCTTCCTTCAGCATATAGAGGTGAGTGGGAGCACACTCAACATCAGTCTAATTGTGTGGTATCAGCTAAAAGGGGCAGATCAATTCAGAAATGTCAGATGTTTCTGGTGAATGGGCTGTCAGCAGTAAGAACCACTCTGAATGTAGAGATATCTCCTTTTAGTTTGGAAGGGAGGGGAGGTATCCGAATCAATTTCATATCATTAAGCTACATTTCTCTGAGAGCCAGTATTCTAACTTAGGTGGGATCTTTGGTTGTCATGAACGTGGCCCTGCTCTTCGTGGTCTTAGGCTCCAAAACACCAGGCAGTCTTTTTGCAATGCAGCTCTTTATTGGCACTGCAAGGCAAAGTAACTCTAATCGCCCACTAGTTAGCTGGAAGATAAGCCTGTGCTCATATAAAGAGTGCACTTTCCACATCTCATTCATTCAATTTATGTATCCCCCTTTAGCCAGCCTTCTCAGAATGGCAGGCCTCATAAAAACAAATCCAAGAAAACGAGTGATAAAACACACTAAAATCTCTTTTACTAAGTTTTAAACAGGGTAACAGCAATTTTCTAAAAATGTGCATTGAGATCTCTATCGCCAAGCTACCAAAACAGAGAAAAAACTATTTTAAAATGCAGTATTAAAATTATTAAAATCAAACAGTTAAAAGTTCTTTTAAAAGGGCTGGAAGGATAAAGTCATCTTGGCCTACTGCCAGGATAATAGCGTCCTTGCTCTATGATGGGCATTCCGGAATTTGGGCCCCCCATAGAAAAGGTCCCTTCACAAAGTCTCTTTGTGGGTACTACCACAGAAAAGACCCTTTCATGTTATGGCTGTTCACAACGCCCATCAGGCAGCAAGTACTCCTGTTGTGTGGTGTTGACAAGGGGATTAGAGTGATCACTGGTGGTATCATCACTACAGTTGTCTTTGTTTTTAGTTTCAGCAGGGAAGCCTGTGTGCTTTGATCTGAAGTGTTAGAAGAATCACTTGGTATTGGTTCATCAAAAACACCTAAGCACCTGCATTCCAAACAAGCTCTTTAATGCAGTTGATTTGCGCAGGCTGCTTCGAAAAACAAAAGAAAACAGGAAACTGGGAAGTGACGGACTAGTCTTCGGTAGCCAGGTGGCATTCTTTTGGCATCTGTTGTGCTGTTTCGTGGTCAGCATCACTGAATTCCCTAGTGAATGCTGAGCAGTGTTTTTTAGTTCACAGTCCATTTGGCAATATCTATTTGCTTCCTATTATTCGTTAATCATGCTAGGGATTGGGGGTGGGTTGCGGGTGGCAGGGAGCAGCAAATCCAACTTCAAACTTCTCAGTATAAGTGGCCATGAAGGCACTGTACAAATGTGACTTTAATGGCACAGACTACAGCTGAAAATAACACAAGGCATGGCAATAAATTTACTTTAATTTGAAAAATGGGCCAATAGGATGGCGTTATCCTCCAGAGAAATTTGTAGGAGGCCTCGTATGAGTGGCTTTGCCAATAAAAGCAACTAGGCAATTCAATAAAACTAATTAAATTAATCTGTCATCCCCAGGGAACTTAAGCAGGGCATGAAATAAGGAAACAGCTTCAGTTCAGAGGTGTTTTTGAAAAATAAAATGAAATATTGATGTGTTTTATCAGATTGTTGGCGTGGATCCATCAGAAGGAAAAGAAGGCATGCAATTTGGATTCATCATAAATGTGGTGACCACCTTGATAGGATCACCTTTCCCCATAATACTAAAATCAAGTATTTGAGATGTGAAGTGAAAAGCTATTACTGTAGCAGTCAATGTTGGGATTTGGGGCACCATTGAGTAATAGGTTTCTGTCATCCATGGGAATTCTTTACCATCCAGATAGCAGGAGAGGAAGGGCATGCAACCACAGATGGAAACCCCAAGTCCTCTAACCAGATGGCTCATGAGAGCAAACCAAGCTACATACCAAATTCCTTCTCCCCTTCTTCTTGAAAAATATGATTACTCACCTTGTGGTAGTGTAATTCAAGGGACCATCAACATTCTACTTTAAAGACGATACGATGGCTGCTTCTAAAGGTTTTGCAGCTTGTGTATACTTTAGTGGGCCTCTGACCAAGGAACAGTAGAAGTACAGCCATGGAAGACTAAATGATGAGAATATCTGGGGCTTTTCTGTATTGAATCTAGGAGGGCCTTAGGCTCATCCAATGGCAGGAAAAATGTGACTGCTATTCCAGTATAATTTGTATATACTCATTCTTTCCTCAGAAAGTACTGAATTCTTGGGTTGGATTCAGATTTATCCATAGAAGACCAGTGAAAGACCCACTGAAATCAGTGGTATGTGCATTCGTCCTCAATTACACTGACTTCAATGGATCTACTCTAAGTATGATCAAATTTGGATTCAACCTTGTATGTATATTTATGTTGAGGCAAGTCTTTGGGAATTAAAAGGCTCTTGCTTCCAAGCAAGTATATCTAGCACCACCACCAAATAAAGAGAATTCATAGTAAATTACTATCCCTGACAGTACTATTGTACTGATTGTACGATTACGATCCCATAGTAAATTACTTTGTTCCCACTTACACTGAATCAGGGCCCCTGTATAACATCCAACAGCCATAATACACACTAACTTCACCAGATTAGCCCCATGATCCGACTTACAGAGTACCACAAGCAGACAGAAAAATCCTATTCATGTCACCATATCTATGGATATGAATGGCAGAAAAGGTTAATCACTAGCTCCTCCCTGAGTTTCACATGTCCATCAGAACCTCAGAGCAGAGCTGGTGCCAGTTCAAATGTATGCACATAGGCTCTGTGCGGATGATTGGATGTCCTGCAAAATACAGGATTCTTGATTGCAGCAATGGCATGAAAATGGACCATCGAGAGAAGACTATTGTCATGTGAGCAGGGCCAAAGCATGAGGCAAATATTCTATGTGCTGCTGTCATAGTTCCTTGCATGTCTTCTACTATTTTCTTCAACAACCCTTGGTAGGTGCAGCGATGCTCAATGACAATAAGCAGAACACTATCACTTTTCGTCTCAACGAACCTGTTTGTGTGTATATTTAAAGCTGGAAAATGTAGAATTCTGACCCACCCGTTTGTAGGAAATGGAAATGATCAGATGAACAGAAGCCTTGTGATTCAACTGAGTGGGTATGTGAATTCAAATATAGAAGGTTCTTCACAACTGCTACTGTTGAACCATGGATGCATCATATTTTTCTCTCATATGGTCAGATGAGCAAGGAGAGACATAAACAGGAAACATTATTGTGACAAAACTGAAATAGCAACTACAGCCAAACATAAGGAGTGGTTTTTATAGTATTTGATTTGTGCCAGGAAAACAATCATAGAAAAAAATGATATTGGACACTCAGTTTGATGCTCAAGGGTATCAGGAAAAGAATATTAATAACAGAGGGGAAAATGCCATTGTGACCATTTGATACTATGGCCTGGGCTGACCAAAATACTGTGTTGCCTGATCTAAGATGGTGCCACTGGGAACTGAAATTACTTAAAAACTGGTCATAGGGTAGCATCCTCCAATATATCTCAGGACCACAAGCTAGCTTAGGAGGAAGAGGGGAAGACACAGGTAACATACACCTTTCTCTTCCAAGACTTTGCAACTTTCTTCAGGGTCCATCTCCTGAGGCAGCTGCTTCATTCTGCCTAATTCTGGGATGGAAAATCTCCTTCTTCCAACAGGACACTTTCAATTTTGGGAAAGCTCTCAGGGTTCTTATTTTAGTGGTGAGCCAAGCTGAAAGCAAATTGGGGTGAGACCAAGGTCAAAATATGAAAGCCTGAAATTCCATGATATTTCAGTTACTGGCCCTTAGAAGATACATTTCAAGGTTTTAGTTGGTGGGAAATGAACAAAAGTTGGGAAATCAACCAACAATTAGTGGTTGGCAGATAGGAGGTGGGCCAGGGGAATGGCATGACCACCCAGGGAAATCCCAGAGAGCTGAACTGTGATGCCGAGGCAACCATATTTGGTCCTTTGTCCTAAGGATCCCCATATCTTGCCTACAGTTAGGCCCAGACCTGAACCTATGGCCCATGGTAATTTTAGTAGAATTCCATCTAGCTTCTATTCAATAGAGTATTTTGCAATGTGAGTATTTAAGGACCATTTCACTTATGTTTTATGCCTGAGGGAAAGGGAGGGATCATTGCCTCAGACAATGGAGATTTCTTAAGATTAACTTTTTATAATTGAGGGTATCTTGTACTTAAAGATTTCAAAATTAAGGCTTCAGTCAGCACTGGCAATTTTGTTATTGCAGTCTGTTGGGTTGCTGATGAGTGACCTCTATTAGCTTTTGAAATCCATGATAGAACATTGGCCCTCAGGTGTTGATGGAAGACCAAAAAGAGTTTCAGTGCTATGACGGACAGGTAAAGGGACAGGATGGGCATGTCAAACTGGCTATGTTTTTGAAAGGAAAGTGTTTTGCAGGCTGAAACACCATTCTGAGTGACAGCTGATTATGAGGCATCGTACATGCATTCCTTGGAGACACAAATCTACTTTGCACAGTCCCTTCTTTGCTGTTATCACTTTGTTAGCTGTTTGAGATCCCAGCAGCAGAAATTTTGAGCTGCTAAACTGAGCTTAGGAAAAAGAAGTGTTTTCCAGTTGAACGAGTTCATATCACTTAAGTCTTCCTCCCCTGCTCAGAGTTTTTCTTCTTGATCCTGTGTCCTCTGTTTAGGGCCTGGCTTGCCCTCTTCTCTAAAGGCTAGTGCTGTGCAGCTGGATCTTGGGCTACAGCTCCAAATAATGAGTCAATAATCACCTAGCCAGGGGGAAGGTAGAACAATTCCTATTGCTGGCTGCACTGAGGTGATTAGATCCCCTTCCCATGGCCGTCTAAAGCAAGGACAAAAATACACAACTTGGCAGCACTCAAAGTGCTGATAGAGTATATTGGTAAAAACAGTAAACTCCCCAAACTGCTTAAAATACTTCCTCTAATGTGTGTTGGCATGTTTTTAAATTATTTGAGGCATAACCCTCCCATCACCATGCTGCAGTATGTGTGTATTAATGACCTCTAATGTGGCAGCCATTTTAAATGAGAGCCATTATCAGTTCTGTTCATGGGAATTGTTTGTTTATTTGAGGGTCTTATTCAGACCCTCCTTATCAAAGAATGGCACTCAGACAGGCACAACAATGTATGTATATCTGAGCAGGTGCTTTTCAATGAAAGTGATTCCAGCTTTTCCAAAGGAATCGTGTACTCGCAGCACGCTGGCTTTTTAGGGTGAACTTTTACTACATATTCATCAAATGCAGGACTGACTGTCATATGGCTCAACAGCACAGCAAACACCTTAGGAAAGAAGAAACAGAGAGAGCTATTGATGATTTGAGTGATTTGGCCAAAAGGGCCTGAAATTTAGACCTATCAAAAGGTTCTGTATGACCATCCATAGTCCATTAGATGAACCAAAACAGAGCTGCAGCCTTACAATCTTATACTCACACTTACCTGGGAGTAAGTCTCACTGGACTTTCTTGCAGGAAGAGGTGCATAGGATTATACTATGAAACTTTTAAAACTCTATTTTTTTTAAGAATTTCAAAAACAAATTACAACACTTTTCTACATAGTCATCTTCCTTTGCAATGCATTTTCCTAGAGTCATACCAACTTTTTAATGCCTTCAGCAAAAAATATATAAAAGATATTTATAAAATATAAAATATAAAAGTGCAGAAACTTTGTGAAGACCCTTGTAATATATTTTATAATATATTATAATATAATAATAGGGTGTGCACTCTTACAAATCATATGAATGCTAATAACAGACAGCTTGATGCTTGGAAAAATGGAAATCTTCATTTAGCTGTTCCTTTGCCACTTTTCCCACATTAGCTTTGTCTTGCTTTTTGTATGTTCAAAGCACAGCTAGAGTGACTGAAGAGAAAGAGTCAAAATCACTCAGTTTGTAAAATATTTTAAAGCAGCTTTTTATTTTCATTTTTTTCATGGAAGGCATGCATAGTTTGGCAAGCTTGAATCCTGCATGGAAAATGACAAACATGTCCCACATCCTGAGGAAACATCAAGCAGTGAAAGAAAGAATTACATTAATAATAACTGTGCTATTGATACGCCTCCATTTTCTTGGAGCATATACTGTAGTTTTCTCATACAATGTGCATGTTTTTTTCCTTGTCGTGGACAAGGTGATAAAAAGTCAAGTACTCAAAATGGATTCCTTTGGGGTGGGGGTGGGAAGAGAATTTTTTTCAGCTTGAATTTTCAAACCGAAATAAACAGAACGTTTCACCTGTGAGATACAAAGAGAACTGTCAGTATGTTTCCCATCACAGTGCTTGGATGAGAAACAAGGAACGAGACACATACCAGATTACAAAGGGAGAAACAAGAGGCCACAGCAGGTATGCACAGAGGAGAAGGAACACATGATTGCTTAGATGGTGTGTGAAGAGACAGCAGAGAGAGAATGTGTGTGCGTGTGCATGTGCAAAGGTCAAACACTTCAATCTGAAAGCAAAATATCGTTGCTATGGTGCACGGAGTGGCATATGCTGACATTATCTCTGTGGCACCCAACATGAAGCAAGTGGGCCTTGTCCTGCCCATCGTTTCAGGTTGGACAGATACTTTTGTGCTAATGACCAGCAATACACCTGATTCATCTTCAGACCTCTTGCAAACAGTTCCAGGGACAAGTACTCTACACGAGTTCCTGTCCAAAGGATAACTTGATGTGTCGTAACAGTGATACAGTCCAGCCTTTGATATGCTGGGGCAGATGCCAAGTGCAGACCGGGACACTGAGTCTGCTGTGCTTAGTCTCTGCCCTCTCAAGGGGACAGAGGTGGCCCTTGGTACTTGGAGGTTTGCATAAGCTTAGTCTGTACTTTGGTATATGGATCAGAGGACAGATGTGCCTTTTTTGCACATGAAGCATAAGAAAATGGCTGAATTGTCACCCTCCCCCATTTGCATTAGCATAGTTGCAAATTAGGCTTTGTCATTGGAGCAGATTTAGTAGGCCTGCTGTCCCTGCCATGACAGGGTGGAACATTTTTCTCAGTTGGCCACATGGTGCTGAAGGACAGACAAGCATGGAGTCGCATCAACAGGGTTGCTTGCAACTGTCTGTGTGATGGAAGCTGGCACCATCTTGTTTGTTGCCTCTTGTAGCAGCAAGCCCTGGCTGGCCAAGAAAATCACCGAGCAATTGACAAGGGTCCTGCTCACTGAGACGAGGGATGTAGAACATCTAGCCTGCAAATTTGGCCCACGAGGCCAGTGTGTGAGATCTCAAGCAAGGCCTCTCCCCTCCCCACAGTGCTGCTGCTTAAGTGCCAGTAGCAAGAGGAATCCTTGATCCAATGTAGGGAAGGTACAGAATGGGCAAAGCTGCTCCCTGACTGGGGCATCAGGTTGGGATGAGCTTGTCTACTTGGTGCCTTGGTCAGGGGAGCTTTGTCTGTCTTGAAACCTCGCTGAGGACCAGATGATCGTCTGGCCCATAGAAAAGAGGATTGGAACTGTTTGGATGATCATGCAGCCTACAACCCAGCTTCAGCTCCCAAATCCTGCTTCAGACTTCTGCCACACATACAGCATGCACATGGGGGAGAGAAAGGAACTGAAATGCAAGCCATGCTTATGGACTTTCTAGCTTTTGCCACTTTTTCTTGGCTGCCATGCCGGATCTCTCCAGGCCGGTGATGGTGATGGCAGGGACAAAATGTGGTGTGGTGGTGCAGAAGGCTGAGATCTCGGTGGCTCCAGACTCACACAAGATCTTGGCACAGTGCAAAGATATTGCAAGGTATTCCCCTTGCAAGGTATCACGCAAGGTGTCATGATCTCATGCAGGCCTTGGTGCTCCCCTGCAAGAGAAGGTGGGTGGCTTCTCTGAAAAGCCTTCTGGCTGCTTCCTCATTTGCAACAAATGCAATGAGAAGAAAGTGGCTGGCAGGGATCTCTGCAGCACCCATTGGGAATGGTGGTGGGATATCCAGGATGAGACTGGGAAAAGCTCCACCTCCAGCTCCACCTTTACAGAAGCCCAAGCCAACTTCATGGGTGGGCCAGTCCTGCAATTGTGCATTATTCTGAAGGGGGGGGGGGGCTCTACAAGGCAATGTTTAAAGGATGGCCCTTGTTTAAAAGCTCCATATCATACATCGCCAATGTACCTTCCAGCCCTTAGCCCAAGTTTACGTGAAAATTTGTCATTGGATAAAAAAAGGCACTGTGCCATGGCTGGGGAGTGTGCCTGGGATTCATCAGAACAAAGGAAAACTGGTGCTGGATCAGACCACAGACCTACCTAGTCCAGTATTCTGTTCACACGGTGGCCAATGAGATGTGCATGGGAAGCCCACAAGTGGAGCATGAATGCCGTAATATCTTCACACTCATGTTCCCCAGCAAGTAGCATGGAGAAATGAGAGGCAGCAAGAAGAACTAGTGCTTGGTGCACTGAATGGGCACTGCCTAATTATTCTCCTGCCTTAGGAGTCATCTGTGTGAAACAAGGTTTTCTAGGGGGCAGGAATTAAAGGGCTCAGCCTGTGCTATAGCAGAGAGACATTTAGATATTTGACAGTGTACTCCTGACTATTCTTGTCTTCTTTGGGCTTGAAAACATGCTTGATCAGACCAAGGGTCCATCCTAGGGATGTGTGAGGAACTCATTCTTGGGGTGGGAATCCCAAATTTGCAGGGATGCTGCGGGCTCGGCTCCTCGGACTTGGGTCTGCTTTGTGAATGTGCCCAGAAATTGAGCCCCATGTTACCACTGCCCAGCAGCATCCCTCTTCCATGTCATGTGCCGTTGTTTGTGCTACACATGAAGTGGCCCATGATGCAGAAGAAGGTTGCTGGTTGCTCAACCTTCACTCCACATGCATTTCCTGAATTCATATTCACTTGGCTCCCTTTCTAAGACAGGGCCAAGCATGAGAGGATGTCCACAAATGCTAGAAGGAAGGCTTGTGCAGAGCTTCATCACAACTCTGGTCCATCTAGTCCAGCATTCTATTCACACGTTGGCCAACCCACTACCAACAGCTTCTCACCCAAGTTCACCAGTGAATAGTGCAAATCTTCAGGACTTGTTCTAGTCCCCACTTGATCATGGAGCTCACTGGGTGACTTTGGGCCAGTCTCAGACTACCAGCCTAACCTACCTGACAGGGTTATTGATGTGAGAATGAGATGGAGAGGTGGACAATTATGGAAGCCACCTTGAGTTTCTTGGAGGAGAAAAGGTGGAATGTAAATACAATAATAAATAAATAAGCATGGATACCCTTCTTCTCCACTAACCTCAATTAAAGCTGCCCATGCTGGTAACCCCACCACATCTTACGGTAACAAATTCTATCACGTCCTGTATGAGGAAGTCCTTCCTTTTTATTTTATTTTTGCTTTTATTTGTCTCATACCATCCTGCTTTATTGGTTGACCCCAAGTTCTGATGTTTTGGGAGAGGGAAAAAGTCTTATCCATATTCACTTTCTGCATTCAATGTGTAATGTTTTATACTTCTTCCATATCCCCCATTATTCACCCTTTTACTAAGTGGAAGACGTCCTAAGTACTGTAGCCTTTCCTCATAGGGAAGCTTCATCAGTCTCTTTATTACTTTGGTTGCCCTTTTCTGCTTTACAAGATCCTTGTTGAGGTGCAGTGACTATGAAACTGGTATGCAAATGAAACAAATATATTATGCAGATGAACAGCCCCCACCTATTGCGACCCATTTTTATCATGCCTCGCAAGGCTAAGCTGACAGAATATGCTTATGAGATCTGAAGCCGGGTTAGCAGGGTTTAATCCAGAAGAGATCCAGCGATCCGCTTCCTCACCCAAACATGCCTTTTGGCGGAATGTAACTCTCCAAAAAGGAAAGACTCATTACAATACCTTGAATACTACTGGTGACAACAGAACATTTGTTTTGTTTTTCTCATTAAAAATATGGCCCACTCACTGGAATAAAATGCCTTCTGGACTTTTTTTAGCCACATTGGATTTAGATTTCTGCCTCATAAAGCACCACCAGGCTTCCATTATCCCTTAGTTAATAGAACATCCTAATATTTGTCTTTGTTACTACAGTGCAAAAAGTTTCAGGCATGACTGCACATTTTTGTCACATTAGTCGCTGGTGAGACAAAGGCAGCAATAATTGGATGTACAGGAGAAAATGGCAGACGGTACAGCAGGGAGAATTTACTATGCATTGATCCCTACAGCTTTTATGCCTGCCCAGGAGGAAAAGCATATCAAAAGCATGCTACTGACAAGAGTGTCAGTCCCACTGTTCAAAACTACAACTGTGCGTAAATGGCCTCTTGAAGTTCTCCATCCTCTTTTTGGGCACAGACGTTGCCTAGGGGAGTAGAAATGCTCCAACGGGAAGAGGAATGCTCAGTGTTTCTCACAGGAAAGGCTCACCTTGGGCAAGGGCTGTAGCCCAGTTTCTTCCCCCATGTAAGGTTTTCTTTGGGTTTTTATTTTTTTTTTTTTTTTGCTGCCATGGCAGGCGGCAACTGCATCAGCTGCATTGGCAGTCTCCCATTTTGCATCCTTGATGATGCCCAATATCTTGCAATATTCCTGGGAATGCAGCCACCACAGAAATGAACAGTGAAGGAAATTTGGAGGAATTTCTACAAAGTGGCCTTTTACTTCTAGATGGACAGGAAAAGAAACATCTCAGGATTGCTCTGAGAAGGGGGAAAAGCTTTGGTGAAGTGGTGGGTTAAAAGCCTTATGTGAAAGCCCAAGCATCTCTCAGAAATTTGGAAGACACCCAGGATGGTGCAGAACCCTGAAGCATGACAAACGGAGCTGGACCAACATTTTTCAGAAGCATTATCAAGGCCTTTGCTTCCAGATTCTTCATGGGATTCATATTGACTCCTCTGTGCATGTATTTTCCTCCAGGGTTTTCTTTTCCTGCTTCACTTTATGGTCCATTACAGAACTACTAGACTGTGCTGTGATGTAGCAGAATTGTGTAAATACACAAGGGCTTCATGTGCTAATCACAGATTATACCAATCTTTATCTATTTAAAAGGGGCTGTGGAAATGATTGCAAAGAATGAGTGAGACCCTGGAGGATGACAATAGCTTATAAAGCAACCTGTAGGGATGTTTGGGGGCAGCATTGCATCCAGCTCTGGAGAAGAGGTGCAGTTGGTGAGATTCCAAAATCTGACCTTCAGTTTCCTGAATGTTTTCTTTCCCTATGAAAGTTGCTTCAATTTTTCTGCCTTATTGTCAGGATAATTTGAGCTGTTTATCACAATAGGAGCCAGTGAGCAGGTAGGCAGGAACCAGCATGCTTCTTCGATCACTCCCACTTAATTTTCAACAACCCATGGTATACCTTGGATTGTTCACAACATGACAATAAGGGCTGGTGTCCTTAAATCACAAATTAAAAAGGAAACATAAGGGGTTCCTTTGCCCTAGTCCCCCGCTTTAAGTTGTTGCTTTTCAGTTCTTGCAGGTTTTCCTGCACCAAAACATCTTTCTTTCTTGTGTCTCCCGCATCGCCCATCCAGCCGTCTTGCTCGTTCTCTTCTTTGCTAATCAATTTCACCTTCTACACACTTGGTTGCTTAATTCCTTAGGCCTCTGTCTGCTTCTGACTCTGTTTTGGAAAAGGATTCCATTAGTGCATGAACATAAATATTATTAAGCCAAATGGGTCAATCTTTCAAAATCATTGTTGATGGATCGTTTATTACTTTAAAAAAAGATTTACCAGTTCAGGTGTAAAGATAATTATCTGAATGTTAACACTTTCCTGAAAAAAGGAAAAAATGAAGGAAAAAGAAAAAAAAAGGAGGGGGGAAGCTTCCAGACACAGAACATTCAATAGTCAATTATTTCAGATCTTAGGTGATAGACTTTTATCACTGATGGGGAAAAACATATTCCTGCTAGATATGTTTGATGATATGTTTTCTGTTAGATAAATGTTTGATGCAACTTTGCATTTGTGAAATCAATCTTATTTGTATCAGGCTTTCTGAAACCTTGTGTTTCCATTTCTGTCCCTTCTCTTTCTTCAGTCACTCTGTAGTAATGTTTGAAGGTCATTGCTTTGAGCTGCTGGAGAACAATTTAATATACTGTGCCTTAGCCTCCTTCAACTGGGATTACAAATCCTGTGTTACCAGGGATGATAGGAGCTGTAGTTCAACATCTGGAAGGCAACAAGATGGGGGAGGATGGGAAGATGTTGTAGCTTATTTTCTGGGCATTTATCTAGGTAGACAATTACTTCCAATTCTCTCTCTCTCTCTCTCTCTCTCTCTCTATATCTATCTATCTATCTATCTATCTATCTATCTATCTATCTATCTATCATCTATCTATCTATCTATCTATCTATCTATCTATCTATCATCTATCTATCTATCTATCTATCTATCTATCTATCATCTATCTATCTATCTATCTAAAAGAGAGAGAAGGGGTAGAGGTAAATAGTCTATCTAATCAATGTAACCAAGGAAAATGTACAGGCATGTTTGTCCTGCTCAGTTGCAACACTTCACTGCCTCTCTGCTGTAGTTGTATATGTATTCACCTTCCTTGAGATTTTCAAGGGGACTTCAGTTTGAAAAATACGATTCATTGACTACTTAGGGACAAGGAACTTGTTGTTGTTGTTGTAACTCCATTGACTTAAAAAAGGCAGGTTTTCATTGTACAAAAGCCATGGAACCATATGGCCAGGATTCAGTATTGTCCAGGGAGGGTATGTGTGTGTCTAGCACACTCTTTCTTTTGTTAGTGATTGCAATTTCTCATCGTGTAGCAAAAGCTGCTCTCAATATCACCACTGATTCGGGTTGAGGCTGGTGGGGAGAGCCTCATAATTGGCAAAGGGCTCTCACTTGGCCTCGCTTGGAGCCCCCTATCTCATCACAACTCTGGATCCAGAAAACCAAAACCCACTTCCGGCCTCTGCCATAAAGTCACCTGATGTCCTTTGAGGCAGCGATTCCCTCTTAGCTTCCTTCTCCCAGAGAAGCAGAGCACTGCTCAGTGTACAGACACGTGTTTCCGTGACGGATCCTGGGTTGCCCTTTGGCCACCAGGGCCCCACAATGCAGGATGCAGCAGCCCCGCCATGCAATTTACCAAAAAAAGGTATTCCCAGAAGAAGGCTCTTCAAGACCTCCCATTGCCTGGGGCAGGGAAACGTGCCATTGCTGATATGGGAAAACATGTGCTGCCACTGTGCACTGCAGCTGTGGGTGTCTGGCAAGCACCAGAGCACACAGCTGTGTGCACAGACAGGGGGCATGTGCCGTTGCTGCTGGGGAATGTGCACAGCAAAGCTGTGGGTGCGAGCTGGTGCTGTGCACTCCTGCTGGAGGGTTGGGTTGTGCATGCCACTCCGGGGTATAGGGGCTGGGGAGTGCAAGCTGCCAGGTCAGTCCTCCCACCTGCCTTCCACTCAGCCCCTTGCCCAGAGTGAGGCATAGCTGGGGAGGTGACCTGGGAACTGCCTGTCCCACGGCAGCACAGGTGACCCCCACTCCCTGCCAGTGACTCCTCCGAGTGAGACATCTGGGCTTGATGGGCTTTCTGGAGACCCATGGTGGGTTCTCTGTTGCCGTGGGCAGCAGGGCTCTGCAAAGCACCTGGTCTGTGCCTTACTCAGGGTGAGGAGCACCATGGTGGCAGCTCAGCCAGCCTGCCCTCTGTGCCTCACTTGGAGAGGCGTTGGAGCATCCTGGCGAGCCCTGGCAGTGTGTGTGGGATCCATCGGCTTTCTCAGTCGCCTGCCTGTGGCAGGGGATTCAGCCTGTCTCATGGGAGGGCTGGCCCTGTGGTGGTCCCACAAGACGGCTTGAGGTAAACGAAGTTATGGATCTCATATTTAAAGCTTCCCTGTCCATGGTCAAAATGCATCACTGCCTTGTCTGAACTCAACAAGCCTCAGTTTCTGCCCCTGGCATCTTACGTGTGTCTTCTGCTTGGGTCTTCTGAAGCCACTGACAGTCAGGGTAGACTGGGAGGGGAAAAACATCCAGGATAGGAACCTGGGTTCAGAGTTTGATTCCTGGTGAGTATATGCTTGTACCATACTGCATGGACAATATCTCTTGAAATTAGAGGGGGAAAGTAGAGTACTTGGGGTACTTTCCAGTACTTGGAGTGTGTTTTAAATAGCCTGCATGGGCCTCTTCATTCCTGTGGCTAGCAAAGCTGGAATAAATTAGAATTCTAAGTTATATTCTAATTTAAATCAGAAATAGAATAAAAAGATCTATACATGGGATCCATTGGCACAGTTGCTGCAGGTCACAGAATCCAGCTTTTCTTGCTATAGAATTGCACAGTTCACACAATCAAAGCAAGGCACCATAGGTTAAATAAACCACAGCAGGTTGTTGTGAGCTATGATGCACACAGGTGCATGTCAGACACAGTTTGTACCACCTGGCAGCAGCTTGTTGAGTCAGCCAAACCTGGGTGGCATGGCTTGTGGGCAGGGTTAATGCCCCTCTAGTAATCCATGGGCTGTTGTAGGGTAATTTGTTTAAGGCATAATGGCTTGTGTGAACCAGTCCAATTTTGCCTGGGTTCAGCATTCTTTTTAATATGGATTATACATATTCCTACTTATGGGCGCAAGGAGATGACTAAATTAACACGGCTATTTTGGATCAGGGTATATCTTTGTAGGCTTCTGGTGCTATTCTTTTTTTGTCTTTTTTGTGATCTGTAGAAGAAATCAAAGGCAAAAGATGGTGAGGAAGCACAGATATGAAATGCCTTGATTCCATGAAGGAATCTGCAGTCTTGAATGTACAGGGGCTGAGCAGGGTTGTCTGAGACAGCACATTTTGTAGGGCTCTCATTTATAGGATCGCCATAAGTTGGAAATGACTTGATGGCACATAAAAAGAGATGAAGCAGGATGCTGAAGTTCACCCCAGCAAAGACTCATCAGGGCAGCTGATTCTCTTTAGGAACAGGAGGTATGATTCAGACTCATAGGTCAGAGACTAAGCTTCTAAGAGCTTCAAAGAACTTCAAGGAGTCTGCTGGGCATGTGATGGGAACTGGTACTCAGTTAAGGCATACTGGTTCGGGTTGGTCCTATTCTTCAATACTATGGAATTGAGTGTCTGGGTTTACTGAGAACAAACAGAGCTGCACAAGGAAGGGTAGGTTTATGGGCATAATAGAGCTCACACTGACAGCCTGCCGATGGAAAATGTGCTCACAAAAATAGTGGCTATGTCATTAATTCTGCTTCCACATTATTTGCTTTAAAGTAATAATCATCACACTTTCTATGATTTCCTAGATGAGATGTGTACATAGATGCTATAATTTGCTGACAATGCTTTGAACAGAAAGGGATACTTCAAAGTCAGTTGCCTATAAGGCTACACAAAATGCTTCCCAGCAAGTTTTGTTTATATTGCACAGCTTAGAAGAAAGTCAAACATTTATTCAGAATTTTGCTGACCATTTGGGGTTAAGGGTGGAAGTAGTGTCCTTTCTCTAAACTGGTTGCAACCAAGGCTGCTACCTGAGTTTATTTTTAAGGAACAGTTGCTTTTATACATAGCCAAACCATTAGTTCATCAAGCTCTTATTGTCTATGCTTGGATGGGCAAATTGTGGTCCTCCAAAGTTTTGGCCTACATGGCTTGCCATTGGCTGTGCTGACCAGTGTTGATGGGAGCTGCAGTCTATCAACATTAGGACCCCAAGTTGCTGATCTCCAGTCTACCCCTGACCAGCTACAACTCTTCAGGGTTTCAGACATGAGTCTTTTCCCTGTGCCCTACAGTTCTTTCTCCTACTTGGTTTATGAAGTCTCTAGAAGGATTTTTAAAAGTTCAATTGCATTTAATTTGACAAATGTGCAGCCTGACTTTGAGTAATGTTGCATTGCTATGCACTGGCAAGTCATCTCTGACTTGTGGCAACCCTCTGGAAGAATGCCCTTCCAATGTCCTATCCTATCCTCAGCTTCTGCAAACTCAAGGTTGTGGCTTTCTTTATGAAATCGATCCATCTCATAGTTGTTTTTACTCTTCTTCTTCTGTCTTTGACTTCTCTAGCATTATTGTTTTCTTCAGTGAAGCTTGCCTTCTCATGCTGTGTCTCATGCTACAGCTTCCATTTTGTCAGTTTTGCTTCCAGAGCAAGTTCTTGACTGATTTGATCTAGGATCCTCTTATTCATCTGTTGTTGGTCAGGATATTCACAAGGCTCTCTCCAGCAGCATGTTCAGAATGCACTGACCTTGTTCCTGTCAGCTTTCTTCACTGTCCAGCTTTCACATCCAACCACAGTGATCAGGAATACAATAGTGTGGATGATTTTGGCCTTGGTCTCCAGTGAAATGTCCTTACGCTTGATGATCTTTTCTGGTTCCTTCACTGCTTCCCTTCCAAGTCTCAGTCTTCTATTTTCTTGGTTGCAGACTCCATTTGGATTTTGCATTAGAGTTAGTGCAAACTATTGATGTTTTGCATTGATGTGAGCTTAAATATAAAGAAAATGTGATCTAAAGGTATGGCACACAAGCAAAAGCCTCCTATTTCATGGAGAGTATGAGATGAAAAAGATGATTTACAAAGGCTAGAGATAGCCTTTGAAGTAACCTGCAGCTGTGTCAACATTGGGTTTCTGTCTTAGACCCTCTCAGTACCTTTAGTGGCATGAATACAGCTGCTTCCACAGCTGTTCCTTTGCCAGATCAGGTACATGAAAGGATGTCAGTCCATGTGGTTTGTCATGATGTTTACACACCATGCAAGTGATGCCTAGTCCCTCAGGAGGCCTGTTGAGGTGCAGATGTGCATTACAGAGAGTTGGACTGAGAGCAGCCCTCACGTGGCTCAAAGCACAGGTACAGTGAGCCTTGTTTGGCTGCAATTCAACAAATGAACACCACATCTTTGACCTGCCTTGCCTGTAATGCAGAAGGATCTTCTCTCATCTATCATGAACCTGCTGAAAGCACAATCAGATGTCATGTGAATGGACTGCTGCTCATATGTCAGGATTTCCCCTTGCTTTCCTCCCACTGTAGCCCCAGGTGACCCCTAAATCTGCACTGGAGTGTCCCACAGCTTCAGGGTTAGTGGGAAACTGTTCTACATGCAGCTTTTGTTCTTCTGGAATGCCACAACCCAGTTACTAAAGAGTCTTTTTGAGCTACCTGGATTTTGTGCTCAGGGTACACTGTCCTGGGTTTTTTTTGGCCAGTGCTAGTGACTCTGATACCTACAAGATTTTAACATGGGTGAAACCATGCCTCCTGGGCATAAGTCTAAAAGGTCTGTTCTTCTATGACAAAAAGCGAACAAACATGGCAATTAACAATGGATCGAATGTACATTTTCTACATAATAAATGAAATTATTAAAGCTTTATCACAGGGATAGAAGAAAGAACCTCCTTCCTAATCAGAGAGCTACATGCCATTCAAACCGTATTTGCAGTTTCAAATGAAAGTCACCGTAGGTTCTTCAAATCCTTTTTGAAAAAGCTCTTAAACTAATTCACAGGGAATGATGTGAATCGTTTTAGGTGGATGTTTGCAGTAATTTACAGTGTCTCTTCATGACAGGTCTCTTCTTGAAGTAAAGAGGTGCATTAATTGGGGTATTGGTCAGGACTGAAGCATAGCACTGCTGTCTCTCAACTGATATGGCAGCATCCCATCTTGCTATAGTGCCCAAAGCTGTAGGCCCTAGGAAGAACCGACTTGGACAGAATCTGCTTTAAAGGAGGAGAGATTGTTGCAGTGATCGCCTGTTTGCACCATGTAATATGGAGGGATGGAACTGGGAATCACATTGGAATAATCTTCAATTGTTCCTTTATGGTCATTATGAAAATGATAATGATGACTGTGTTAACAATTAGACTTTTATGAGAAGCTCCATTTAATTTGTTGTCGTGGGTGCTCTTCTGTGCTTGTTTCACTCAGAGACATTCTTTGTGCCGAATCCTCAGTGGTGAAAGAGACTTTTTTGACCTCTAAGAAATGTTCAGTGAACATATCAGCAACAGGCAGAGGTACAGAACTAGCGCTTTGTGCATTGAAGAGGCATTGGCTAATTAGTCTTCCGCCTTCCAAGTCAAAGAAGATTTTCTAGGGGACCGGAATTAAATGATTTGCCCTGTGCTATAGGAGAGCTACACTTAGATATTTGGAAGCATACCTTATGCTGCTTTGTTTTCCTGAACATGAGAGCATAAGATCAGAATCCAATCCATCTAGTTCTGCATTCTGTTTGCAGGGTGACCAACCACCTGTCCATTGGAAACCACAACTAGGCATGAGTGCAATGACACCGTCCTGCCCAAGCGGGGCTGATGTACCTAAGGCTGACAGTGGATGTCAGTGGATGACACATATAGGCATCAGGACTGGTAACCACTGATAGCCTCCCCTTCCATGAATTTGTCCAATCCCCTCTTTAAGCCATCTAACTTGGTGGCCATCATTACATCCTGTGGAAGCACGAGAAAGGTCTTCCTTTGATCTGTTTGGAATCTCTCAGCAATCAACTTCAGGGCATGACCCTGGGTTTTGGGAGAGAGGGAGTATGCTCCCCGTATCCACTTTTATGACACCATGCATAATTTTGTACCTCTCTATCATCCCACCACATTTTTCTAAGCTGAGCCTTCCCAGATGTTGTAACCTTTCCTTATATGGAAGTTGCTTCTGCCCCTTGTTCTTTTCTGCACTTTTTCCAACTTGACAATATTCCTTTCAGGTGCAGTGCTGTACCTAAATATTGCACTGTATGGAGGTGGTCACTCTACAGATTTGTACAAGGGGAGAATAATCTCAGCAGTTTCATTTTCCATGCCTTTCCTAATTATGCTTAACACAGAATTTGACTTTTTCACAGCAGCTGCATGCTGGGTTGACATTTTCATTGAGCTGTCTCTCCTAATCCTCTCCTAATCCCTTCTTGGTCAGACACCCTCTCAGTTTACACTTAATCCCATGAGTTCATACCTGAAGTCGGGATGGTTTGCCCCAACATACATCAATTCACATTGGCTTACATTGAATGTCGTTTGGCATTTTGATGCCCATTTTCTGAGTTTGGACAGATCATGGTAGAGCTTCTTATGATTGCTTTTCGTTTTCATGTCCCTGAATAATTTGATGTCAGTGTTGGATCTGAATGCCAGATAAGTAGTGAATAAATTGAAAAGCACAGCCACAAATTAGGGTGAACAATTTTGGAATCCTTCCCTCCAGCATCCGTGGATTTCATTTCATGCTCAGCCTGGTCTTGCAAAGTGAGCTGAAGCAGGAGGAAGTCTGCAAATACTCAAAGGCCCCTGGTTGTGCCACCAGCAACCTTCCTTTCCAGGAGTGGCTGGAGCTGTGGAAAAGGGGAGCTGTGATTGGCCACACCAGCTGCCATTCCCAGCAGCCAATCTTCTCCCCTGCCCACTGCTGCTACTGGCAGTGGCATGGGAGTGAATGAGGCACCCTTCCTGATTAGCAGCTTTCTGTCCTGCTTGCTGGGTTTGATTCCTGGTCAGTGCCCTGCAAAAGCTGGGCTGCACTTGCAGGAGCTCTGACTCTGGGCTGCTGCAAAGTGGTCCAGAGTCCAGGGAGCTGAGTCCAGGAAATCTGACAGATTCCTATCCTCATATTCCTCACACATCCCTATCCCAAATGACTGCCCTTTTTGATGTGCATAGCAACAGCTTCTCCAGTACATCCTTCTCTGCCCTTCCTGTGGAGTTCATATCCAGAGATGAAAATGTCCTACCAGAAGGGATGGGTGGCCAATCCAACTGGCTCTATTTATCTAGCACTAGCTCAGTTAGGTTGGCTTCTTTTTAACAGAGAGCCATGCTTTGTATATTTTTTCTTCTTAAGGGAGAACAATTGTGCAAAACACCATGGTTCAACTGTGTACTCCCTTAATTGAAATTCTTCCTTTAGAGTGTTGGACTGGGGACCTGGGAGTTCCAGGTTCTAGTCCCCGCTTTGCCATGAAGCTCACTGGGTCTTTCTGGGCCAGTCACAAACTCTCAGCCTAACCTACTTCACAGAGTTGTAAGGATAAAATGGAGCTATGCAAACCACCTTGGGTTCCTCACAATTATTCATGGCCTGACCCTGGATTCTACTATAATGAAAAAGAAAGGGAAAAAAGCTCTCCCTGTCCACTTTCTCCATGCCATAATCATTTTGTACATCCCTATTATCTTCCTCTTTTCTTTTCTTTTCTTTTCAGCAAAAACACAAAACAAAAACAAATAATGCTTGCTCTTTATTCACATTGTGCAACTTTCTTATCTTATTCAATTTTTGAATATCTTATCTTTTCTTATCTTATTCAATGTTTCCTGCCTTAAAAATAACACAAACCAGGCCCTACTTTAAAAGAGGAAGCATCCCGCCCAACTTGGTCCACTTTTGGCTCTTGGGTCAGCCAGGGGTGGCAAAGCCTGCCAAGCACAAATAGGCCGAATTGTTCAGTGTTGCCCATCCTGAACCGCTGGTTCTCTTCATTTCACTAACAATCTAAGTCTCTTCTAAAACCAGGCATGCCAACTCTCCCATTCTGTCTCACAGATTTTCTGGCATTGCATAGGAACACCGACACATGTTGTCCTTCCCAGATGGCTCTGGCATGTGCATCTTCTGCTGGGGCATGGAAGCCTTGCATGTTTCACCATTCACTTATGGCCTATTTATTCTCCCTCTGCATTTGTGCTGGACGCAAGGGGTCCGGACCAGGCGTGCTTTACCCAATTAAGCACCATGAGAGTGAGAGGTATAAACTGTATTAAGTCTCAAGAATAAAGTTTGAATGCAGCGGAATGGTAATCAACCCAGAAAGCATGGAAGAGTCCCTTTTTATATCCCTGCTCACCAGGTAGAGAAGGCAGCTGTTTCCTGGGCTGATATTCCCACCATGATTGCTGATTGGCACATTCGAACAGAAGGGATTCCTACTCTTACTTGTGAGGCTGTGCTACCTGGAGGTTGGGCTGGGAGCTCTAGCGGGAGATTGCTCAATCTCTGGCCATGTGTAATGCTCTGATTTATGTTGACAATGCTTAGGATGTGACCAGCCAGCCCAGGCCTCATGACAGCCAACCCAGTACATCCTACATTTGGACAATTGAAAGCATGTTGACCTTCATTCCTTAAGGTCATTTTCCTGAATAAGATGCATCTTAGCTCCGGTTAGCTTTTGTGCAGGATTCAGTTATCTTTTGTATGTGTGGCACCAGCAGTCTGGTTGCATTTGGTTGAAGTTAGGCCTGGCTTTTCCCAGAGTGTTTCCCCAGGAGAAATCCCTCCTCTTCTACACCACCATCTCATCCAGGCAGCAGGCAGGCAGCATTTCAGAGAAAGCTATCTTGGTGGTCTTGGATCCCAACTTTCTACCTAACAACCTAAATCTGGCTTTCAGAAATTATAAACACATTTCTTCATGTCATCGGCACCAAGCTGGATTACGACCAAGCACCCCCACATGCACATTTGGGGGCTTTGGTTTGCTAGTATTTTAATTGTTTTCCACATGGATAAAAAAAGTAAAGTTAGGATGTAGTCATGATCCAAAGCATCATTGCAAAGTGGGACTGGGGTTTATACAGTATGTATTGCTGTTTACAGTGAAAACAATGGGTTGGGTCCAGATTGATTTTGCTTCTCCCCTTCCTCGCAGCACCCTACATGCCCAGTTATGCTCCTTTGCTGGTCAACTCGAGCACATATAGAGGACACATGAGGAGAAGCTGCAGGGAAGGAAGAGGATGTGGAAGTCCCGTTGCACAAATGGTATCCTTCTACTGATGGGATATAGGAACAAGAGTCCATCTACTGAATTCTGCACAGAAACAACCCCTCTTTGGTTGGTTTTGTGGTGGCCACCTCATGCAGAGAGACTTGTCAATGCTTGAGAAAGATACCTCCCTTTCCCAAAGACCATTCGTCTTCCCACCAAGCTTCATACCAAAGGGGTTTTCAAATCCAATACAGGTTACATACTTTGAGCTGAGAAGCAGTCCCTGTGGATTGGAGTCAGGAGAGGAATGGCCGATGGTTAAATGTATCACTTTTATGAGTTTCAGTTGGATTCACAATATGAGCTGCTTCTTTTTCTAAAGGAGAGTTTAAGCTGAGTGTCAGTGCTTCAAAACTACCTAGTCAAGTGACTCAATTAACAATGCTCACTGATTTGTTAACCAGCTGCTGCTCTCCGTACCTTATTTATCCATGTTTCTATATCCCTTTATCTATCTACAGAACTCACCATGCAAATAACAGAATTTTCTGATTTCTGAATCTGCTGTGCTGGGTTGCGAGTAGGATCTCAGGATTACATCAGCATATTGTTGAAAGAGGCATTACTCTGTGGCAGTAAACAAGGCAAGATCCAAATCCTTTGCAGCTTTTTGATATCAATACCTCCTCAATTATATCTCCCTATATGGTGCCATTGGCAGCATCCAAGGCAGCCCATTTCTAATTAATCACCTCCACTGAGAATGTAATTAGCAGCTTAATTAGGATCATCATCCCCTAGCACTGTTTTAGCAGTCCAAACCAGCTGTGAGATACTGGCTAGATCTTAATGAAACCCTACACGCTCTTGTGGAATCTCCTGCTGTGGCTGAAGGCTGTCAATTCCCCCTTATTTTTTGTTCTGTAGAAAAAGTTTCTTGATCAGCCATGATCAGGCACACTGACTGATGATGCTTTCTTATATTGATACCCAGTCAGGATGGGAAGGGGCCACTCCTTCCTTCGGACACTCCCCTCAAAGGTTTGCTTCCACTTTCCTGCATCAATGATGGAAAGAAATGCAACACATTGTTTGTATCATAATAAGATGTACAAATACGACTAGGCATGTTCAATATAACACAAGGCTTGCATTTTCTTTCCTTCTCTGTAGACTTGTGGTACCTTTCAGAGACGGTAGCTGCTCAAGGTATTTTGCCATCCAAGAGCTTAAATGCTCCTTTTCTCTCTCTGGGGAGCGCTAATATTTTACAAAGCAATTCCTCGAATCCTGTCCTGCTCCCACCTAGGTGACACCTGAAGCAGGCCAGTTCACCTGGCTTCATGACACAGCTGGCCCTATTTGATGGTGTTTCCAGATCGCAGCTCACTAGGACTTGTCTTCAACCTCTGCTGCTCAAGCAGCAGTGCAAAGCACATCTTTTTGGACTGCAACAATCAAAGAGACACTTTATTTGCTTATTTATTTACTTGCTACACTGCCCAATAGCCAGAGCTCTTTTACAACACTTATGTCTAATGCACGAAGGCATATGGGGCAATACTCAGACTGCATCCTGCTGTGTTTTGTACCATCAGACTAATGTCCTTCAGTGCAAAAATAGCAAAGAAAAGCTTTGCCACAGGCCTCTTGAATACAGCTGGAAGTGGCATTCACCTACAGCATGTCTGGGATCTTTCTCTCAATATCAGGGGTGCTCTGCAGGCAAAACAAGCATTGAACAGGTCAGGCAGGTCTGGGCAGCAGGAGAGCCGCCTGGCCTTCACTCAGCAGCGACTTGTTCATTCTTAGGAGCCAACTCAAGTAGCCTGTGTCTCCTCCTGCATCACTTGAGAAATGATGGACTGCAGCACTTGTGGTACCCCCTTGGGTACTTGTGCTACGGAAGTGGGAGAGGAGCAGGCAATCTGTTAGGATCAGGGCCTGAATAACTCCGCAAGTGCTTGCAGAAGCAGGAGTGCTTTTGTGGGCGCTTGCAAGGAGCAAGTGTGGAGCAATTATGCAGTGCGGTTGGAGACCCTGAAGCCCAGCAGAAGAGGCTCCCCTGCACTGCTGCTCCTTGCCACGGCAACGCAAGTGTCTGGGGACTTCCTGTGCTTTGGCCCCTACTTCGCTATGCCTTGTTTCCTCCATGTTCAAGCCCTGCTCCAGTTCATTCCTGCCATGTTCAAGCCCTGCTCTAGTTGTTCCTGCCTTATCCAAGTCTGTTCCCATCTTGCTCCAGCCAGCACTCTTTCTGCCCTTCCTGTCTTTCCTCTGAGTAGACCCTGCCTTGCTCCAACCCTCGCATCAACATCTCTCCGGTGAACTGACTTTGGAACTGTGCTCTGACTCTCTCTGTGCATGCCAAACTTGGACTGCTCTCTATGCTTTTGACCTGCACCTGCTGACCTGCCCATAGTGAGCCCTAGACTCAGCTCAAGCTTGTGCCCTGGACCTGGTGTTCTGCCCCTCCTAGCTGCCTCCCATGGCCCGGCCCTCACACAATCCAGCTAGAGCAGGGCCAGCTAAAAATTGCAGCAAAATCTGAGCAAGATTATGGCCTCGTCTGGTTTATGGTGTTCCAAAGCCTTCTTTGATTAGCAGGCTTGTTTGGATTCTAGGTGCTCATCCATTCCTCAGTACAACAAAACATAGGACGCATTAGGCTGCATGTTTATTTAAGCATCCTTTTCTAATTTTTTCTTCCCCCTACAAGAGTTTTTAATGATGCTTCCATGGAGAAACACAAGGATGTAGAAAGAGCCTAGGGGAAGTAATCTGAATGAGCAGTTCACTATTTTAATTATATTTTAAAAATAAACATGTTGCAACAATTATGCTCTTTGTTGGAAGAGCTTCTGCTTTATGATGTGTGCTGATCTATAATATAATAAATCAGCTGCCAAAAGTACATCACCTTCTAATTTTAGGCAAAATACAGTTCTCAGATATTGTTATTGCCACATTTACAGGTTATTTTAAATAAACAGGTGCAGCTCTTGACCTTCTAACAAATAATTATGTGATAGATAAAGGTAGCCCATATTTTTCTGTCTGGGTCTCACTATATTCTGCTAGCCTGCATCTCTTAGAGGACAAAATGGTCCTCAAGCGAATGAGAATTTTAAATGAGTAATTCTATTAGAGCTGCCCCAGGAGGCTTGTGCTGAAGGAATCCTTTGTACATTCCTTTGCTGAGAAACTCTTGTCCTCTGCCATGAGCACTCTGTGTGACACAAAGATTCTGGGACATGTTTAGGTTGCATGTCCAACTGAGTCAAGGCACTGTCAGACTTCTGGTAGCGGGTCTCAACTGAGAGTACTTCCTAGAAAAGAGCATCCCTGCATCTCAGAAAGAACATGAATTCCAGGGTCTAAACCTTTGTAGGTATACCCCTGTGGAAGATCAGTGGTGATAGGAGTTGCTTTTCACCCTTCGTGAGGTTTTCATTGAGGTACCCCTGAAAGGCTGGTAAGCTTTCAAGCTTCTATGCTTAACAGACCTTTTTGGAAAGTACTGCTTAAGAAACCACGCACGCACACACAATCAACATGTAGCTTCACTGCAGAGGCAAAGCTCATCTTTTGGAAGTTAGCTGTGTAGTGATGTAATTCACCAAACAGAAGCAGAAGAGCTCAATCAGCAGCAACCATTACATGTTTCCCCTGCAACCCCAAATTTCATTTTTTGAAAAAGTGCAAGGAGGCATGGGATGCTTGCAAGCTTATTTCAGCTCATTAAGTTTCATGACGGATGAACTAGATCCAATGTTCATTTTAGAGCAGAAGGATTTTTGTTGTTTTTAATTTAATCTTCCTATGAGAGTGTTGCAATTTGAAGATTGCTTCTAACTCAGATTCAGCACTAGCACTAGCTTCTAATGATCCCTTTGGGCTAAACCAAGATGACAAAATATGTGTAGCAAATAGTGGACCATAGCTTTAAACCCCGTCCCTATTATGATCTCAGGGGAGGAATATTCCCCATGAAATCATTTTTTGTTTACATCACGAATGCTGTAATTCAGTGATAAAGAACAAAAACAAAACAAAAACCGATGCTCATTTAATACAAGAATTTAGGGTAGCTCATGAAAATAAAAACATGGAAAGTGTAGGTGGATGTTTTAAGACACATGCCCATGTATCAGTAAGGATGTTGAGCAATGCCACAAATTGTGTTTGCTTACAACTTAGCCTGTACATGTATCCTTTTTCTTTCAGGCTCAAATGAAGATGGGAAAAATTGAGCCTGAAGACTGCAAAGATGCCCCGCATTGCCTTGATCCTGTCTTGCGGTATGAAACATCTGGAGGAAAAAATGCCTCTGTGCCTATATAAAGAGTTTACATCCCACTTTTTTCCTCTTGTGCCTTATATGGCTCCATTTTTTCCTCACAACAATAACCCTGTTGGGGACTAGAACTGGATCTCTCAGGTCTCTAGTCCAGGAGTGGTGATTTTGGACTAGATGAAAGAACTTAAGAAGAGCCATGATGGATCAGGCCAGTGGTCCATCTAGCCCAGCATTCTGTTCACGCAGTGGCCAACCAGGGAGCCACAAGTAGGATATGAGTGCAGCAGCACCTTGAGAAATGGCTTGCAAATAAATGGGAAGTGGTATAGAACCAGGGTGGTGCAGCAGGTCTAAAGAGACAAGCCCCATCCACCTTCAGCTGCTTTCCTGTCTTCCTCCTGCCTTCTCCACACAGCCAGGCCCAGATATAGGGAAGGTGAGGGGACAATCACCTCCTCCCCACACAAAGGCATTTCATTTATTTTACAGCATCTGTTTGGGTAACTTGTTGGCTGGGGATGCAACTACCCCCCATCCCAGATCTGGGCCTGCCTACAGATTCTGTCTCTGCCTCTCTGTCCTTCCCCTTTCTGTCTCCCTCTCCCTTTCCCTCTTTCTCTGGTGAACTGGAAAGCAAGGACAGTGCTGCTTGTTTCCCCTTTCCCCTCCCTTGTAAGGAGCAGGTTAGTTTAAAATGTGCCTGTATATATGCTTGCTCAGAAGTAAAATCATATTATCTTCAATGGTGCTCAGTCTTAGGAAAGTTAACATCAGAGAGGAGCTGTATTTTCTTTCAGGATATTTTTAGGGTGGATAGGAATGGTGGAATTGATCCCAAAGGCTTCACCCCATGGGAGGTGGAAGAATGGCAGAAGCACCACTGTAGTCTCCCCTTCTTTTCCCATCATCCTCTTTTCCTTCTCCATTATATTTTTAGAGGAGGCAGGAGAAGCCATCATTCCATCCCCTGCCTAACCCTCCTCTGCTTCTTTCTTCCTTTGCTCTCTCACACAGCTTAACAGATGTAACACAGGCATGCATGCGCGTGCGCGCGCGCGCACACACACACACACCTGTTTAAAAGGACTGTTTCCCTGTGCACATCTCCTTTCCAACACCTCTGTCTCTCTCTGCCCCCAACCATTGCATTTGTGTGTGACAAAAGATCAATTTTCAACTGTGTTGCTCTCATTAGCGTGAGCCGCAACAGTGATAAATGCATGTGCATTGCAACCAGGAGCGTGGCCCTTGATAAATGGAAGGGGCTGCCATGCAGATCCCGCTGTGCTTGCCCTCTCTGCTATCCAGAGACAAACTCAGAATTCACGAAGTCAAGGTGCCTGTTGCTTTCCCTTTTGAAGGTTCCTAATTGAAACACTGCCTTAGGACTGGAAAGCTCTTCAAATAGAGGACTCCTTCAAATGGAGGGCTGTTCTTGGTAAAGTAGTAGAACTGGCCACCCTACTTTGACCTAGCGTGCATTAAACCAGCACGCTCTTTCCTGATAAGTTTTCTTTCCATCTCTCAACTGCACACTGGAGTGAGCACTTATTCCTCCAATATCCAACAGCTTTGATACTGGGTGGGCAGCAGGAGGAGAGAAAAGCATCCTTCATATAATTTAAGAATAAGCAAGGGCTGCAGATAGCCCCGAGTGATGTAAAAATAGGGGTCAGGAGAGGGCAGTTTCAGCCTTTAAGTCCACTCTATCTGCCCATGTATTAAATAGAGGGACAAAATGGCCAGCGTTTAATAGCCTTTTGGAATTATCAAGTTAGCGTGTTTTATTTACAGCACTCCCTTCCAAAACAGCCCCTGGCAAAATGTTCCAGTTATTAATATGAGCATTATTCTTTGCCCCTTTAATTTGAACGTGCAGGGGTTGCAAATGAAAATGATTTCCCCCTTCGGAGGTGTCTCTGTTCACGTAAATCACATGGGCAATCTTAAGGAAACTGGCAGTTCTTTAATAGAGCACAAATTCTATTCCCAGAGAGCCTCCAAAAAAGATTTCAATTAGATGTTAAATTAGACACCTGAAACTCACATATTTCTTTCAGCTCCTTAGGCAAAAATAACACGATAATAACTTGACTCACTGTAGGTTTTCTTCGTCTTTGAGGGATTTGGAGTTCCATAGCAGAATTTCTTTCTTTTGAAATAAATTGGAATTTCACTTCCCAATCAAAACAGAAACAAACCTGTGGTTACTTTCTGTTGTGAAAGTAGGAGTATGCATATGTGTATGGAGGCATGCTTATATTTCTTCTATAATCAGCATTATTACTAGTTATATTAGCAGTATGAAAAACCCATGAGGTCAGTCCTGGCTTCCTCCACATAATAAAAATAATACGTAGCCTAGGCTCAAGGTATTACAGGCCAGTAAGCCAAATAGTGGCTACTGCAGTGATGCCTGGGATCAAGTTGTACCTGGAAATGTCTCTATTATTGACTTCTAAGCCCCAGAGGCTCCAAAAGCTCGTCTTTACATTATCCCTAATTGTGTGGTTGCCAGCACATCCATGATTTCTTCCATGTGGAAGAGATCCCAAGGAATTGTTTCCACGATGAGGGTCCTAACAACTGAAGGGGATAGTATAATGTCTGTAGTTATGTGACAGCCACATTGGCGATACATCGAAATGGAGCATTGGAGAGTGGATTTCCTGTAGTGAGGAGCAAGAAAGTGAGTCTTCTGCACATCTGTGATCTTTCTGGAAGATCTAATATCTTTCCCTTCCTACAGCTGAGAAGAGAAGATGGAAGGGAGGGCATGATATTCCCCTATACTCGTACCTCAAAGGTTGCCACAAAGAAGGTCAAGATCTCTTCTCGCTGATACCAGAGTGCAGGACAAGGAATAATCAATTCAAGTTGGGACAACCCAGATTCAGGCTGGACATCAGGAAAAGCTTCTCACTGTCAGAACAATATGACAGTGGAGTCTGCTGCCTAGGGGTGGTGGGCTCTCCCATACTAGAGACGTTCAAGAAGAAACTGGACAGCCATCTGAGTGGGATGGTGTAAATTGGTGTCCTGCAACTGCAGGGGGTTGGACACAATGGGTTTCATGGCCCTTCCAATTCCATTATTCTATGTTTCTGTGAAATAGGAGGGTGTCCAAATGCAAAGGAGGAAAAGTTTCCTGCACTTTTAACAGGAAAAGGATTTTTATTTTATTTAGCATATGAGCAGCCCCATGCTCAGCTAGCCCATCTGTTCCTTTTTTGTAACAAAGGGAAGGTGTAAGTGGAATCTAAGCATACAAATTTTTAATATACCTAAGCTTTAGTTCCCACTAAACATATTATATGTGGCCAGGAATGTGAATCTGACTTCTGCTCCTGTGCTTCATCATGTGAAGGACATATATGTTGAGTTCATGGGTGAATTAAGTCAAATATCATCCTAGAATAACCAGCTGCAGGCACCAGTATTCAAATGAAAGTAGTGCTAATCTCACAAATTACTTGAACAATTTCTCAAATCAGAGTGTTTCTTTACTGAATTGCCTTGTACAATCAAATTATCATCGTAGCATTTGATGATCATCACACACATTATGGGTTTCATGCAGATGATATTTCCCTTCCTTTCTTAAATAGCCTCTTTGTGAAAGGAAAGCAGCACTGATGTGTTTGCTACATTATGGGAGCATGATATTAGATGCCCAAGACATGTTTTCAAGGCAGCTTTATCTTAAAGGCTTTGCCGAAGGAATAGATGGAATGGGAATAGCACAAGGCAAGGGCTTTGTGGTTAGCTTTCTAGAGGTCACAGTCCCAGATCCACTTACTGGGGAGTGGATCCTACTGAGGGTGGAGGGACTTACTTCTGAATAAATATGCCTAGGTGTCTTCGGAGCATCCACAGGCACAGCAATCCTGGTGGTGGCAGGTTCTGTGCTAGAACCACCATCACTTCCTTAGACCTGCTAGATCACTGTCAACAGGGTGGGATGTGCTGGGAAAAGGAGGCAAATTGCAGAGGAAAGTCATGACTGTTGTCTTACTAGTACGTGCAGTCCTGCTCTTGCACTTTTTTCTTTCACTCTCATCAAGAGCCATTCCAACTCATTGTTGCATCATCCGCATATCTTAAATGATCGATGTATCTGCTTCCACTTCTCTCTCCTCCTCTCTCTGAACCTAATTCAACTTTATTTATGATATGCTCTTCACGTGGAGCTAAAATACACCCTTGTCTGATGCCTTGCCTTTAGAAAACTATCGCGTTTTTCCATTTTCTGTCCTAAGTATAGTTTTTTTTGTCCATGATACAGGCTATGTATCAGGACAGCTGAAGCACCCCCATTACTTTCAGAACCACCCAAAACTTCTCATAATCCACACAGTCAAAGGCTTTGCTTTAGTCTATAAAACATAAATGGATCTTCTTCTGATTTTTTAAAAATATACTTAGGCTCCTACCTAATTTGTAGAGGCAAGGAACTCCTATCATGGATTGGACCTCTGAAACCTTGGGTATCACCATCAAGGTTTCTTTTTAGAGTGCAGCAAATGAACAGGAAAGTATGTGGGCTCAGGCAGACCTGAGTTGCTTATGGCTATTTTAGTGCCCATAGCAATGGAAATTTGTATCCCATGCCTGCGTGTGGGGACGTACATAGATATATATGTGCATGTATGTATTACCTGCATGTGCAGTAGAAGCAAGATGTGTGAACTCCTCACACATGAGTTTCACCTCCCACAGGCCCTAAGGAGGGTAACTAAACCTTAAAGAGTGGCAACACTAGCTTCTTACACACACACACACACACACACACAGAGAGAGAGGGAGAGAGAGAGAGGGGGAGAGAGAGAGAGAGAGAGAGAGAGAGAGAGAGAGTCAGTCCATAAATGACTGACAGAAGGGCAACACTGAGTTACATTAAATTACTAGAAAATAGAAACTATTTTCCTCTTCCCTGGGAGTTTGTGGGAAAGGTTATGCTCTGTGCAGATTCAAATCCCTCCTGGTGCATGCACATTTACAATCAAGCAACCTGAAGTCGAGTTAAGTCCTGGGTCTAGCTACTGTCAACTAACTGGCCTACAAAGCAATTGCTAAATAGCTCACAGTGCACACCAGTACAAACTGGGGCCTAGCACTGCATGTTGATTATATTTGCTCCTTTCCTTTATGTCAGGGGTCTCAAACTCGCGGCCCGCGGGCCAATTGCCGGGACGGGCGGGGCACGGGGAGGGGCCCTGCAGCCTTCAAAGCGCCGGCGGCGCCTGGGCCGGCCACGGGATAAGCAGCCCACCACCACCGCGGTGGTGGAATACGTGATGCGGCCCAGCCTCACCCAGCCTCTACTTCCAGCGGCCCCCAGGTAAGTTGAGCTTGAGACCCCAGCTTTATGTATTCTAAATGCAGCACAGTATTCTTTGCGACTGAGTGACTGGACACTTAAGACTAGGCAAGACCTTCAGGAGCCGGTCTGAAGAGCTCTACAAAATTTGTACTGATCCAAGGGGTAGAAAATGCATTCACTGTGTGCCAAGGAGGCTTTTTTGATTCCTTGCCTTGAGCAAAATTAGATAATGATATTCATTCAGTTACCATGCAGTACAAATGGGGCACGTTAAATGGCTTAAATTAGGTCAAATTGAATAACTGAATTTGTTCTTTAACTTAAAAACAGCTTAATCAGCTCAGAGTGCAGGAGTCTTAAATAGTTTAATTAAATATTAATAGGAGGGAAGAGTTGCTTCTGGGGTATATTTTTTTTGGAATACAACCTACAGCAGTTTTGTTATATATGATGTGTCTGTTTGCCCTGCAAGGATGCAGCCATTTTGTGACCAAGTCCAGCAGTTCTTTCTCGATGATGAATTTGGGCATTGCCTGCTTACTATTTTTATGAGGCTGAGGTCAAAGCTATTGCAGAGAATTTTTGGAAACGTGGAAAAGGCGTGTGTGTATGTTGGTGGGTGGTTGGCAGGTTGAGGTGGAGAACAGAAAGAAACAGGATGACAAGGGCCTGCAGAAATACTTTCTCCTGTTTGGCTCTTGCAATATTTATAAAACAAACAAACACAGCATGTGCTGTGTTTGAAAGGCAAATCTTTCCACAGAGTACAGATGGTTCTTATTTTGAGGGCCAAACATTTCCAATCCAGGAGGAAAGAAACTAAGTGTCTTCTAGATATTTTGGACTACAACTCCCATATGCTGCAGTTGGCATGACCAATAGTCAGAGATTATGGGAGTTGTGGCCCAAAACATTTGGAGAGCACCTGGTTACCGGCTCCTGCTGTGAGCCTTTGACAGAAAGAGAGCAAAACATCTCTCCAAGGCACACTTCTATCGCTGGGAAGGCAGCATTCTCATCACAGCTGGAGGCTGTTGGTTAAGTGCGATTCCCTCTTCAGCTCAAACCTCTCTGTGTTGATGTGGCAGAACAGATGTCATGAACATACGAGTGGATGGTGGCTATGACACAACCGAGTCATAATATTCTGGCACACTTGCCCCAGATAAACTCAGTGTTCTTACCCAGCCTTTGAATTCATTGGCGTGCTATTGTGCTTTTGCTTTCATGACCTTGGCTGAGCAGTTATTTGCAAGGCATTCAAGCAGCCCTTCAGAAGAAAATGAGAGGGCCTTCCCACTCTTTCAGACCCTTCCTTCCTTCCTTCCTTCCTTCCTTCCTTCCTTCCTTCCTTCCTTCCTTCCTAGCTTTCTTTCTTCTTGCTTGCTTGCTTTTCTGTGAAGGAAGGTTCCTGTCCCTCAGCAGCCAGCAGCCTTAACGTTATTCATTTAAAAGGGGAAACAGCCTCTGCTTCAGCCAGACCAGTCCCCTCATTTCCTCATTTCAGGCAGGCCAGTCTGCCCATGCAACAAGGCTGAGCCATGCTCCTTGATCCAGCACGGTCACTTTGGAGCCAGGCAGCCTCAGTGACACAGTGAACTCCGGCTGGCTCGTCACCTGTGTCTCTTCCCAGAGAGGAATGCCCTCACGCGGTGGTCCATGCTCTGCTAACTGCCAGGTTGAGTTATAGTAATGGATTCTTTGTGTGGCTGCCCTTCAGGATGATTAGGGAGCTTTAACTTCTGAAGCATTTGGACAGGCTGAGGGAGACGGAGACTTATTACAGCAATTGTGAAAGGATCGCCAGGGTTGCCTGTTTGCTTCCAAGTCCAGTTCAAGGTGCTGATGCTTGCTGTTAAGGCACTAGGATACAATGCTACAGGATTAAGCATGAGCCTCTGAATCAGAGGCTCACACCCATCCAGTGCAGAGCCCCCACGCCACTCCCACCTGCCTTCTGGCTAAGAAACTCGTCTCTTCAAGGGAGATGGGAAGAAGTTGGAATGCCCTGTATCCAAATCACTCTAGCCTCCACCCCTCCCCACCCCACAAAAGCCTCCCTTCAATGCCTCTCTGGGGCAGCTTTCCCAGTTTGGGAGAGCAGCTGGTCCAGTTCTTTTCACACACTGGAAAGGATCAGAGCTGGGAGTCTTAACTATCTTGGGCCACAGAATTATTCCCTAAATGGTTTTGGACCCAAATATCTGAAGAAGGGCTTCTTTCCATAGCAACCTGCACATATATTCAGAGCATGAGATAAGGCCTTTCTCTAAGTCCCATCAATAGACGAGGTGCACAATGCATTTCTGTAGGACAAGCCAAGTGACTCTTAAAGTGTGACCTGTGCCAACATTGCATTATTTTCAGCACCGAGTCAAAGCATCTGAATTTATTCAAGCATTTAAAATAATTATATTATTCTGTGCTAGTTACAATTTTATTATTTAGCATTTTTTAATTCTACTGTCATGATAATTCATCACTTGGTTCAATCTGGTAATTGTAATGTTTAACTTGGCTATGGATGTGAACTGCCCTGGAATTCAGGCTTGAAATTCTCTCTCTCTTTCTCTTATCTATCTATGATTAATTGCTCTGCATAGTTGTCCAATGATGACTGCAGGAACAGAACCTGTTCAACAGTACAGCTCGCAGGTCAGATACTGGTATCAGTTCTCACAATAATTGTTTGTGCTATTGCAGGCATGGGTGGCCTGTTTCCATAGAAATTGTCTCCAACAATTTTGGGCATCATTAACTCATGAGCTTTGTTCTGTTTGACAGGACTGTCTGACCCAGCACCTGTGTGGGAGGGGGAAGAGACAAGGAGGCTATTAAGACATAATGGCCACAAAGAGAAGCAGGTAGAGAATGCCACCAGCCAAAATAGATATTTGGCTTCTGGAATGGTGTTTTGCCCATCTGTATTCACTGGACCTTTCTGTTGTATGTGAGCCGAACACTATGAATGCCCTGGGTTGTGCATTGTGGTAAAAGTGATCCTTCATGCACAGCATTATGTTCACATGTTATTAAAGCCAAACTCCTGTTATGTCATCTCTCAGGTGTGGTTTGTCAATACGCTTGATAAGGATCTTTGTCAGCCTCTCAGATGGGTTCCCTGCACCGCAGAGATCAGCAGCAGAGATAAGTCAGGGCATTCCCACCACTGCAATTGAATGTCTGGTAAACTGTCAGTTAGCACAGGTGGGTATGAGAAGCCATAGGTACCATGTCCTGCTGAAAGGAATACCTTTTCTTGTTCTGACTGGTCGGCCACCATCTGAAATGGCTGGCCCTGAAAGCTCCAGGTGTCCATTGCCTGCCCAATCTTTGTGCAAAGAAAACACTAAGGTGCTTTCTTGAAGGTGTCAGTTAAGTTCTGATACTTATAGGTCTGAGTGATTTAGAGATGCTTGAGTGAGCATCTTGAACACTGGAACAGTGTAAGGCGCATGAATTATTAGATGCTTAGGAAACAACCTGTGGGTGTTCTACATCTTTTGTTATCTGAAGTACTTGTAATAAAGAAAAAATCAAGGATTGTGTTCAAGTAGCCCAAAAAATTTGGAGGTGAGTTTTGTTACCAGTATTTAAAGCCACAGGCATGCACATTTATGTATGCTGTAAAGCATGTGCAGGAATGGATTCTGTGCTGATTTGTGGAAGCAGATCAGGGAAGCACTCCTCTCTGCTGGAATAATAAGCATATTTTAAGACACAGGGATAAGTACCAAATTATGCATTTCAGTGTCTGAGCAAATCTAGCTTTCAAAAGCAACTCCAGGAGAGAATATGGATGTCTCTTAGCATTCTTATTGCATAACTGTTGTGCAAAAGTGTTAGATCACAGGTGGCCAATTGCACAAAAGGCAGAGGCAACCAAAATTGTTGGCACACTGGGGTAGGAGTAGATGGCACGTAATCATGGCTGGGAGAGGGTGGCACTCTTGTCTTTTCGGTGCCTTGTTGCTGCCTCTCTGACACTCAGTCAGAGTGAGACATGGAGACATGTCTTTTACTGAGACATGCAGCTCCAGGGAGTACTGCAATGAACATCCTCTGAAAACTTGGAATGGAAGCAGAGATGCCCTCAAAGCTGGCCATTAAACTGCTCTATGACCCCTATTTACTTCATCCTCAGATACGTTCATGTGGCATTTCAATAATATCCCAGTATTACAGGTGTGCAAACAAGGCAGAGAGATTCAGAAACCTTAGAGAGTAATATAAACAAGATTATATTACAAGAACAAGAATGAAAACTGGTCCTGCCCTGAGAATTTACAATCTCAGTCTCAAATGTGGCACTCACTGCAAGTAGAGGGAGAAGCAAGGGATAAATGACTTGTTTCCATTTGTTTAATTATACTGTCTATCCCTTCCATGGAACTCAAGGTGGCTTATATAATTCTCTTCCTCCTCTCAATCTTACCCGCACAACAACCCTGTGAGGTAGGTTTGACTGAGAGCCTGTGACTGGCCCAAAGTCACCCAGTTAGCTTCATGACTGGGTTGGGACTAGAACCCAGATCTCCTGCATCTTGCCCTTAACTGCCATACCATACATATCCTTCTGTTAGTGGAAGAGAGACTGCTGGTGGATTGAATCCCTCCTACCTTCTACAAAGCCCCATGGACCCCCTTATTTGCTATGGAGGGTTGGAGAGCAGATCTGGATGTGCGTGAAGGGCTCTAAAAGGAAAGTGAGGAAGGGAAACTCTCACTGCATGACCAAAATTCAGCCCGTGTGCTGTCAGATCATGTGATGTTGGATCAGTGTCAGCCAATACAGTCAAATGCAATTTTGTTTTATGGAAGATACTGAATAGGGTGTTTTTCTTAACGATGAGCTTCAGAAGAAATATAGATTTTGAGGGAGGGAGGGAGAAGATGGACTTTCAGATGCACGTGCCATGGAAGGAAATCTCGGTCGTGAGGGATTACAAAGTCAAATGGGCAGTCATTTAAGGAACAAGTTACAGTAAACAACAAATTATCTAGTTCTGTGATTTTTATAGTTTGAATAATAAAAAATTGTCCACCCAGCTATTCACATGGCAAAGATCAAAGATGGATATAAATCAATGCTAAATGCCTTCATTTTGCCAGGAACTAAAATAAAAAACCATCAGAAATAGTGCCAAATATTGAAATTCTTTCAAATCCAATTGGGTAGTCAAAATGTTGAGTTGTCTGACCGCTTCGTTGCTTCATTGCATGTTTTCCTAATTACATGAATTACAACCGAACGGAGGTTTCCTTGTGTGATACTGGTTCCAGCCACGCTATCGCTTGGATCAGCTTCCTTTTCTCTGGGCTGCTTTTATCATATAGAATGGCCTCAACAGTACATAAACCTTAAGATTCATGGTTACTGCCGAATTCATCTGCTGTTTTGTTCACATGAATAAACCTTTTGCATATCTAATATGTATTACCCTTCGAAAGATTCAAACACTATTTATCATATAACCCATATTCCTCAGAATAACGCAGCTAGGAAATGAATACCACCCATTACTTTGAACTGTCGGCTCTACCATTTAGATTTGCTGCAAATTGTGCATTCATTCTTTAAAAGATGAAAGTTGAGATGCATTTTGTGTGTCTGTGACTTGCCTCAGCTGGATTTACAACTAGCTCCCTTAAACTCAACAAGACGTTGCATTAATCCAATGAGCCACTTTCTTGCAGGGTAAAATTTTACAGTAAAGAAGATGGAAGGTTGGTGCCTCTTCCAGGCACTGTGGGTGCTATGTTAGTATTTTTATGTGTGAGTTTAGCATTTACAAACATTTCAGAAGCAAACCAACAGAAAAGAAAGATGATGGTAGACTTTCTTGCTGAATGAAAATTTAATGCAAATTTCTTAAAAGCATTCTTCTGTGCTAGCAGTTCTGAATAGCCTGTAGTGCAGATGTTCCCAAACTGTACTTTGCTATGCCTAGGGAAAAAGCCATTCACATGTTTTCTCATGATGGGATTTTCATGAAATGCATGATGTCATGTTAGTTCATATTCCTGAAAAGGAAAGTCATGTTTGCACACTTAAACACACGCCAAACGCTGACATTCCCATGCCTACCCTATGATCACTCTATATCTTAACAGGAATCTTATAATCAAACAATCCCTTCAAAACACATTCTGTATGTAACCCTCTCTTTCTTTTACCATGGAGAATGAATGGAAGTCATTAATTTCGGATTCTTATTCACTTTGGCCACATAGCCAGAATCCCTTCAGAACCAGCCTTCTGCCACTGCAACACTTCTAAATTAGGGAGTGGGAACATGTGGCTTTTCAGATATTGTGGGACGGCAGCTTCCAGCATTCTCACTATTGAGGTCTGATGGGAACTATAGTCTAATAACATCTGGAAGTCCACTTGTTCCCCACCACCGTCTAGAATGACAGTCCATGCAATGCCAACCAACGTTTAGGATGACTACTGAGAGTCAGGCTGTAAGGGTGGCCTTGTGCTGTCTTGTTTAGTTTTCCATTGGAGGCCCTGGCAGAGGATTTGATGGGCTGTCCTTTTCAATTTCATTTTACAAATAAAGAGCCCTAAGAACTGTGGCCATCACAAGGTAGCACCTGGACGAGAGCCTGAACAGGCAGACATGCATGTCACTTGCTGCAATCTGCTGCATTGTGGTGGGATTTGCAGTTTGTTTCAGTTTAAAATCAAATTATCAGTTTTAAATTTGCATCTGCTCATATGACTTTGCATATGCATTTTTAATGCAAACATCTTTGTCCTCATTTTGGGTGAAGCAACTGCAAGGGTGAGACTGGAAGAGACTTATCCTAAGGCAGGCTGCTACAAAACTGCCTCTGCTGTCCTCCAGCCAGCAGTCTAATGTTCTGCTGCAGCATATGAACAGCATGATATCAACCATGGGAAAGTTCAGATAAACAAGAGTGATATTTCCATTGGGTATTTTGATCTTAGAATTCTGTGGGATGGTAAGAGGAAGGTTCTACAGTCTAGTCAAAGTGGCCATGATAAAGGGGAGACATCAGTATGATTAACGCTTTCAAATATGCTTTTCTGTGACCAGTTTGTTCTTCCCAATGTTTGATAGGTATTTCAGTACTGATGCCTGGATTTAGACAGTTTTCTCTCCACCTGTGTGTGAGCATCAGCTTGAACTAGGCCAAGGGGGGCTGTTCAACTTGTAACTCACCAAGCCAGGAGCAGTTAATAAAGGGTGTCTTTGTTCTACTGGGTAATTCACAGACCTTTTGTTTTGCTGTCCAAGCAGGCAGCAAAACCAAGAATTGAACTGATCCACTGATAGACCTGAGACTGATCTGTTTATCTTTTCTCATTGGCTTTCCTCTAGCTGATCCCTCTCTGTATCCATTCACATCATGTGTTGACTGGAACACAACCTCATCTTTATCTTTAATTGTTTGTTATGCTTTGCTGTTCATATTCATTGTTGCCAAACATTTAAAAACATGTTAAAATTCCTCTGTTCCTGCCATTCTCTAGAACCATAGTAGTTTGACTTTTAATTGATGTGTTTTAACAAATCTTGACATAATTTGAAGAAGTAAATAAGTTTAACAAAGAATTGTTCTCCATAAGCTTTTATTGTACTTCATTATCTGGCCACATTGTTTGATTGTTTCAGTCCAATATGGCTGCCTGTAACCCTTTGAACTTGTTCATGTGAAGAAGGATCATGCATTTCCATTGTATGGTGGGAAGAACATGGAAGTGAAGGTTGCCAGTATTGTTCTCCCACCAAGCAAAACTCTTAGATGGTCAGTTTTGGCCACCTGAGGTTTGGCTTTGAAACAGGTGGGAAGAAGGTTGAGACACTGCCAGGATGCTTTGTGTGATGGTGGAGGCTGCCTCCCCACCCCGCCCGTTTATGACCTTGGAGCCAAAGCCAGCATGGTTTTCTTCCTTGCTTGTTGCAAGAGTTGAATAAAGATGCTCCAAACTTATCTTCTTGGAATAAGTTTCAAAGGCCAAAGCTAGGACTCTGATAAACCTTACAGCCTTTAGACTGTTAACAACCATAGGATTGCACTATCCATCAATTTTAATTGTGTCTGGAAGCTGCCTTGAGTGCCTTTTTGGTAGAAAGGCAAAGTACAAATTAAACAAAAAAAATGAGTAAAGATATTTGTGAGATGGAAAAGGCATCATTATTATATATAGTTCTGCCCTTCCTGATTAGACTAATGTGCCTGGGCTAAAATATTTTCTAAAACTATGCACTATTCTCACCCTACCCCTACCCCCACCTCTACCCCCAATGATTTTAGTGATCTTTTAGTTGCTTAAGCTTCACTAGCAAGGAGGAGCCATCTGGACCTACATCTATTTAATACATTCGTTTCAATTCAGAAACCAATTTTTTAGAGCAAAAGTCTGTCCATATCAGTCTCACATGCATTCAGGCCATGATTATTCTATCCCATTTCTACATCAGTCTGAGAATGTTTTGTTAATGTGCACAAAAATGTGCATTTATTTTATATGCATTTCCCTAAGATATTTGCATCTAATTTCCACTAACACATTGTTGTATGCAATTTCCTATGATATACTCATTTTAGCATGGAATTTTGGAGCCAAACTGCACCACAAAATTCAAGAACTACCTAGTGGAAAGGATGAGTGTGCTTGTTCCCCAGAATGGTCCTCAAAATATGAGTTATGTCATAATGCATTCTATCCCATATGCGTCCCCATAGCCTCTACCTGCAAACATGTTAGCTCATCTTCAGAATCTGAGAATGCTTGAGGAAAAATGCAATGAAGTGGGATATAAAACATGAGAAGGTGCAATGTTGAATCCGCTCTACCAATATTCTCATTCCCCCCCCACCCCCAAACCTGATCTCTCCTAGCCATATATGTTTGAGGAAATTTCCCATGGATTTCTCATCACCATGTCTAATTTGGCCCAGAATGATCTGATTTATGGGACCATTGTTGAAGGCAATCAAAGTTTTATTTCCAGCAACTTACTTGCTCCACTTTGAGAAATATTAACAGGATCTCACAGTTAGGGATATCTATTTCTAACTATATCTATACTTTATCCCTTTCTAATCTATATATCTGAGTTTCTTTTTGTAGCATCTCCAAAACCTAGCTGGTCGTGGGACCCACCCTAACCAAGGCAATGGACGAATTTCATCTGCCTTTGAGATCTGATTCTACAAATCAACCAAATTCTGGCTCAGTTGTCAGTTTTGCTTTGCTGTTCACCTTTCCTAACCTCTTTATTCCTACATGGAATTTCATCCGTGGTCCAAAGCACAGATGAAAACAAAAGACTGTGAGTCTTCCAACAGTCTCCTGCCTATTTAACATTCAGGAAAGCTGTTTGTTGCTGAATTCAAAGAGGCACAGGGTGCTGATTGCTACCTTAGACTGATCCTTCTCTTTCTAAAATGTTAATTGTTTTAGGCATGCTGGAATTTTCTGCAGGCTCTAGGTCACTTTTTTTTCTTAATGAAGGTTGATGCAATCTCTCCCTGTGTGTGTGTGTGTGTGTGGGAGTGGGGAGAACTGGTTGTTTGTCTAATTTCAGGTAGCCTCTCCAAGTTCAGAAGTACCAATTACACATAAAAGCACAACATTTTGATAAAGCTTTATTTGAATCTCACAGAAAAGGGGTGGGGGAGTCAGACATAGATTTCAATTAATTTTCCACATGAAAAAGTGCTTCTTATGTGTAAGCTCTCCTTACACAGTTTCTTGATTGTGTTTGGAAGCAAATTGCCTTGATTACACCTTTGATGGGGACCAAAGCCTTTTAATTAGCTTCATACCTAATATAGTGGTGCTAAACTGCATCATGAAATGATTAAGCAGGGTTGAACTGCTCCACCTCTTGCAGAATATGTTGAAATGGCTGGCTAGCCACAGCCGTGGAAACAACCGTATCCTTTGCCGGCACAACACTGACTTTGTGTGTAAAAGGTCCAAGGTTTAATCCCAGTTATTGCTATAAAGGGCTAGGAAAGACTGCTCTACTGGACCAATGGTCTGACCTGGTATAAGGCAGGTTTCTTTGTTCTAACACTGCACCTGTGAAATCTCGGGATGCAAAATGAGGTGGAAGGCAAAGAAATGCTATCAATAGAAAATGACCCTGCTTCTTTATTCTGAAAGGGACATACCACCCCTGGCCTTTTATGAAAAATCAAACACACGTGGTGTGGTGGCTAAAGTGTTGGACTGGGGAAATGGGCTCCAGTTCCCACTTGACTATGAAACTCACTGGGTGACTCTGGACCAGTTATGAACTCTCAGCAGAACCCACCTCATAGTATTGTTGCTGTGAGGATAGAATAGAGCTATGTGAGTAGGCTTGGGTTCCTCAAAAGAGGAAAAAAGGTGGGATATAAATGCAACGTAATGATATAGACTAGACTGTCTATAATAATAATTAGACAAGACTGACAACAAGGGTAGGCATGGTTGAGTCTCTACCAACGACCCGCAGGCCACGGAGATGCCACTGTTCTCCTGCCTCTTTCTCCGTCCTGGACAACAGTGGTGCTGAGAATGTGTGAGCCTGGAGCCAGTGTTACTTAGTGGAAGCAGGTGGAGAAAGGCAGTACCATGCAGGGTTGCCCAACTACCAATTATCCACTAGCTCTCTTTTTAGAAGCAGAGCGACAGGCTGAAGTCATGCTCACCTGGAGCTTTTAGTCTGCCATATGCAAGAAGAAGGTGTTGAGGCTGAGGGAAGAAGGCGGGTGAGTCTACAATGTTGCCAGTGTGGCAACTGCCCAATATTCTTTCTGTATTTCTCCATGCTAGAAGAGATTGAGGGAATGAGGCAACACCATAGTTGGCATCAGGGTTAATTAATAACATTAATAACATCAGGGTTAATTAATAAAAATAATAATAATTACATTTCAGTCAGGATTCAGGCCTGGTTTTGGCACAGTAACAGCTTTGCTTGCTCTGTATGATGACCTAAGCCAGGAGAGAGACAGGGAAATGCAACCATGTTGATTCTCCTGAACCTTTCAGCAGCTTCTGATATAGTCAGCCATGGTATCCTTCTGGGGCGACTGTCCAAACTGGGAGTGCAGGGAACTGGGTTCTGCTTCTGCTTGGATGATAGGACCCAAAACGTAGTACTTGGAGGATATTGCTTGCCCCTTGGATCCCTAGTATGGGGTTCCTTGGGGGGTCAGTGTTGTCACCCATCCTATTTAACATCTATATGAAACCACGGAGTGAAGTCAACTGAAGTTTTAGAGTGCCAATGACCTGAAGCTCTCTCTCTCTTTTTCATCTTCAGCAGGTGTGGATGTGGATGTGCTAAACTGGTGTCTGTCTGCAGCAATGGACTGGATGAGGGCTAACAAACTGAAACTTAATTCAGAAAAGACTGAGATGCTGTGAGTGGGTGGTTCTTCTGATAGGATGGAGGGAATTTAACGTGTTCTAGACAACATTGCACTCTGCTTGAAGAAGCAGGTTCGTAACTTAACCCATCTCCTTTACCCATCTTTGTTATTTCAGGCTTTGGTGGCTTTAGTGGCTTGGTATGCCTTCTACCAGTTTTCTCTGGTGGCTCACCTATAACCCTATCTGGATAGAGCTTTCCATCAATGATCTGTAAGCTAGATTACTGCAATGCACTCTACATGAGGCTGTCCTTGAAGACTATTCTGAAGCTTCAGCTTGTGCAAAATGCAGCCGCCAGGCTAATAACAGGGATCAGATTGTCTGATCACATAACAACAATTCTGGTGCACTTGTACTGGCTGCCTATATGCTTCTGAGCCCAATTTAAGCAGCTGGGTTTAACCTATGAAGCCCTACAGGACCTGGGACCTCAATGCTTGATGGAATGTCTCTCCCACCCTTCATCTACCTAAATACTACAATCACATTCTGGGGCCTATCTCTGACTGCTACCTCCAAGGGAGGCTTAAACAGTGGCAACAAGGAGAAGGGCCTTTTCAGTGGTGGTCCCTCAGCTATGGAATGATCTCCCCACTGAGGTCCACCTGGCACCAACTTTACCATCCTTTTTGTGCCAGGAAAAGACTGTTCTCTACTGTAAGGAATTCAAATAGTCTTATGGGGCCTGCTAGTTTTTAAACTGGTCTTTAGAATTTTTCCCTAGTAATTATGATTTTATGTCTTTTAAATTGGGTTTTTAAAATTTTATGATGTCTTAATATGTCTTAATGTGGTGTAGTTTATATTGTATTTTTAATGTGAACCACCTAGAGAGCTTTGGCTGTTGGGTAGCATAGAAAACAAACAAACAAACAAACAAACAAACGGAACTTTATTAGGACTCACTAGAAATTAAGCAAAATGGTTCTTAAGGGCAAGGGGAGAAAAATTATTCCTGGTCAGTAAAGGCCATGGTGGAAGTTCAGCTTGCAGTATATTGAAATGAAATAATCCAGGAAGGTCTTTGTAGATCACTTCCAAGGTTTCACTGTGCAAGCTAGAGATATGACCTTTGTCCTAACCATATTTGGCATATTATTATAATGCTTTTTATGGCCTTAACATGGAGAGAGAGAGAACGAATGAAATCCTAGTAAATAAACCAAGTTTATCTATCACAATGTTGAATTTGATTTAGAGGGATGTGCATGTTTTAGATGTCTGGCTAAAACATTGTGACTTTTTAAGAAAAAAAGCAAGAGGGAGGTTCTGAGAATGTTATTCTTTGATATGATGAATTAATAACAGATTGTGAAAAGAGGAAAGGAAAAGTGAATCTCAGGAACAACTTAATGGATGACGAACCTAGGAGAAACCACAGACCAAGGGAGAATTCCCAAATGACCACCAACCCAGAAATCATTATCTAGATGGCAGAAATCTTAAATTAATGCCCATAAATGTGAATGAGGGGACAGTTACTGCAGCATACGGATCATTTAGTGTGCTGATCATTACCTGTATTGATTCCCAATAGGCCATCCTAAGGGGTTTATTCCCTAACTGAATTCAGGTAGGTCATAAAAGGAGAAATTATATTTAGACCCTCTGAGTGCTGTACATAATGCCAGCACAAATGAATCACAAATTCTGGAGAAGTTTAATTCCTGCATGTGAACTCATGGGGGCAATGTTGCACTATCCTTGAAGAAAACACCCCCCCCCATCCCCAGGACTTGTAGCAGCCATTCATTTAACAAATAATAAATAAGCAGATGCAATACAAAGGGGGGTTAACCAGAGAACATTAGACCTGCATTTGGTTGCACTGATTGTTTCTTCTATTAAAATATACAGCAGAAGATGGGGGAAAGCAGTGCAATTTTTAATTTCCTTTTTAAAGATAGTGTATTAAATAGAAAGGGTGGAAGCAGAAAACAAAGACCCCAAAATCTGACTAATTAGTTTTATCCTACCAACCTTACAGCACCTGGCTGAGCAAACCAAGGAAAGTAATAAATTCAACCTCACAGCTGGAAAAGCAATGAGGGATGCATTCTATAGATATGGTAATTCGGGGCCTTCTTGCTTTAATGGTCTTACTGTAAACTCTCTCTTTCCTTCTTTATCAATGTTTCTTTCTAAGGATCAAGCAGACTCTCCTCTATGTGTCTTGCAGCTAAATCCTCTTTTCATTCTTACTCTGCAGTAGGCACAGAGCTTCTAGTCTAGATCTTAAATCCCACCCAGCCTGCCACATCACTTTCACACCTACCTTGGAGCACAATTGTTTGTAAAAAGTAGCTGCTAGACTCGCATTCAGAGGAATGTCTGTTCCAACCTTATCCATAAGCTTCCTCGTATCCTTATGTTTCTAAAACATCTTCGAAGAGATGGTGCTGCAGTTAGCTGTTCAAGGCAGTGAGGAAAACATCAAATAAGACATTAATTGCTGGCCAAGCGGCTCAGACAAAGATGTCCACAATGAATTTTATATTTTTTATAATTTTATAATTATCCCTCTCACCCTTGAAAGCAAAGAAGCCGAGGAGTCCGCATGGCCATTCTGCATGACGGAAAGGGGAAGCTAACCCAGGATTCAAGATTTAACCCAGATTTGGTCTGATGCAAGTGTGCTGCAAGAGGTATTGGAACAGGAATCCATGACTGGGACACAGCTGACCAAACTCAAAATTATATCCTACTGTGATGATTTATAGTTTCATCTTCTTTAAGTTGCATAGTTTACTACAAGAGTACCTGCATTTTACCATTATGGGATTCACTCATCTGTGGTAGATGAATTTAGATCCATTCTAATAAAGTTATGCACCCCTAGTTAGGGGCTGCAAGCGCTTATAGTAGATGACTGACACTGGGGAATGGAATATCTGGGCAGAAAAGCTCTGCTAGTTCTCATGGACTTCTCAGTGACTTTCTATACTATTAGCCACCATATCGTTGATCATTCATATGATTTGGGCTTAGCATGTAAGATGTTGTGGTGTTCCTGGTGGATGAACAGTCTCAAAAAGTGGTGCTGGGGGTTGCCTGTTCTACCTCAGGGACTTTATTTTATGGCAAACTACAAAGTTCCAACTTGTTAGCCATGCTTTCCAACTTTTACAAGAAACTACTGGGGGAGAGATGAAAAGAAATCAGTATACAGATGATAGTAAGTTCTACCTCTTCTTTTTATGTATCTTTCCAAGGAGCAAGCAGTTATGGGGTGGATGTGGGTGAAAAGGCTGGGACTTTATTCAGACAAAATAGAGATACTGGCTCTTCGTGAATGGAGGTTTACAGATGGTTTTGGCTGCAATTCTACTCTCCATGAAGGACAAGGGCTGCAGTTTAGGCATTCTCCTGAACTCAGGGTTAATTGGGGAAGATCAGGTGATGGCGGTGGCAAGCGCTGCTTTCCTTATGCTTTAGGTAGATATTCCTGGTGTGGCCCGGTCTGGAGAGGTCTGACCTTGCCTCAGTTATTATTGCATGTAGGGCATCCAGGTTGTATTTCTGCAATGAGCTTGACTACCATTCAAGATAGTTCAGAAACTTCAACTGGTGCAGAATGCAGCCTCCTGAATACTAATGGAGCGAAATATGTTGGTTCTTGTGACACCTATGATGCCCCAGCTGATCAAAGCTGGGCTTTAAAGTAGTGATTTTAAACTTTAAATTTGTTTTATTCTTGCATTTTCTTGGGATACTTAATCAGATGGTTCTTAGCTAAAATTATGTATTAGGTTTTAGCAGTTTCTAGTTTGGAATTTCGTTGCTATTATTGCTAGATTTTATTAATTTATTAGTTTTGAGCTTTATTGCTGTATGTGATTTTATTGTGTTGACCTCCTTGATGGCTTCCATCTGTAAGGTAGTCTAAAAGAAACATAAATAATGAAAGGTCCATTTACCCAAGTGTCCACTTCCAAAAGGAAAAAGTATTTTCCTTTGTAAAATAGTGGTAAAATAAAATCTATGTCCTACTTTAACCCTATTAAAATGAAGGTGACTTAGTTAACTAACTTAAATCTCATTCATTTCAAAGTCATTCTAAATAGGTCTGGAATAGTGTTGAACAGAATATATCATGTCACATTATTTCTTTTACTTAAAAAAACACAAACAGATACACAGAGGGAAAATGTGGATTGCCAGTATCCATATATCTTCTGCAGTGTCTACTTAGGTCTTCAAATACCATAAATCATAGATTAGGTTGGAAAAGAGAGAAGTCTCTTAATTGCAAAAGTTTCAACTTCCTTGTGTATTTAGGAGTGCATGAAGAAATACAATATAATATAAACAAAACCAGTCTGGTGCCATCAATGCAATTCTTTTTATGCAATTCCAATTAGAGCTAGTAGATTGAAAAGTAAAGTGACACCTTTGCTTATTGATCCAGAGTTCAAATATATCTATAGTTTGTCTAGATTTGTATTAAAAATGCCACCAGCTCTATTCAAGCATTTCTTTCCCATTTAGACTCTTTTTAAACAGACCTTTATGCACAGGATCAGGAATAGGAGGCCTGCTGCAGCGGAAATGCAAATACATATGAGATGGGTTACTTCTGTTTTTCTCTGTATAGTTTTCCTTCCCATAAATAAACAAAGCCTAGGAATGGAGCATTGAAAACCAGACCACAGACTGCCCAGGTGCTTAGCCCCAAGTTCCAGAGCAGTATGTTATCAAGCCGTTTGCGCAGTTTGACATTTATGAACAATCAATACCCATATGTAACAGGCTTGGGAAATAAACAAACATTAATGTCAGATTTTGAAGAGGGTCATTATAAATAATAGCTATATTCACTGCCAGTGAGCCTGCGCCGAAGTAATCACAGATGCAACAGTGACAAACATGGAGCAATGAGTTTATAAAGCACTTTAAAAATACTTTGCTCTTGCTCACTGGTGGAGATGATCTAAGTTCTTAGTGCACCAAATCTTTGTATTCAAAAGGTAAGCAAAGATGGGCAACCCTCCTGTAGCTCATCTCTCACTGGCACATAAATAAGATGGCCATTTCACCCCAAGTTGGGAAATGGCTCAGCCGTTTTCTGAGCAAATCTGAATCTGATCCCTCTGGCCCCTCCATCTGACAAGTTTATTACATCTCTGGCTGTTCAATGACAGCTTTTCATGGTCAGGAGAGATAGTTGTGCAAAGTGTTTGAGTTAAATAGGAGACCTGTGAGAAGAGAATACTTCTTTGACTCTGATTTTAATATAAGCTGAGGAACAGATCAGGAGTCTTTTAGGCAAGCAATACAACCTCCTGAAGCTTGTGCCCAGGTCTGAAGCCAGCAAGCTTTGGCATCATGTCTAATCAATCACAACAGGAGCCCGTTTCCTCCTTGCCATGCTCCTGATTTGCCCAGCTCAGTTTGGAGCAAGTAACTCCACCATGCTCAGCTGCCTTCATGGAATTTGCAGGAACCTCCATCACTAAAAGGAATAAAATCAAATGTAGTCCTAGCAGCATCAACAGGAGCTTTCTTCAGTCAGAGTCCCTTTGTGACTGAGAATGCAGCAGGAGAAAGTTGTGGCATAGTCTGGACCTGGCTTGGGAACCCACCTCTCAGCTATACATTAAACAAAACTTGTAATAGAAAGCCAAACCATGTGACAAATATAAAATCTACTCTTGCCCTAAGATAAGTCTTAATCATATTCATCAAGAGATCCTGACCTTATAAGATGGCAGATGAGTCATTAAAAGCAAGATGATTATAAAATCCAGTATTAAATTACAGCTTTACTCTCATTGCAGTCAGGCTATGGTAAAACCTCCCCCCACCTATTCCAGTATGAGATAAAGCTGTTTCTTATACATAAAAAACAAACCCTTCCCATGATGAGAAGAAACATGTCCTCAATGTCCATATAATTAATTCATTTTGGTTGGTAATATCTAATGGTGTCCCAGCGATAATGCTAATGATGTGCTTGCATGAGCCAAAGGTGGTGGAATATAACTAGTGCTACAGGAAAATCCAGTAATTGGTTCCCAGAATTTGGTGGCATGGCATCAAAAAAGTACATGCCTTGTTCTGAATTCTTTTTTGCTGAATTTTCATGGCAAAATCCTCTTTTTCTCTGTTGTGTTACTTATGTTGCATGGCATTGATTTATGCTAGCACGACTTCATGAGTGGTAGTGCTTACACAATGTTGGACCCTACCTGATAGCTGGAATCACCTGCAAAATGGTGAAGAAATTGATGCATGCATGGGCCAAAGCAAGGCCATTCTTCAATAAAGCACAAAGTACAGCTTGATGCCCATACCAAATAATTAGAGGACACAGCTTTGATTGAGCCTAGGCTTTCTGGGCTCTCTTATCTTCTTCAGTGACAAAACTCATTTCATCATCTGCTTTCTGGGCTTGCCTCACAGCTATTCCTTAAAACATTCTTTTATGTGTAATGAATGATGATGCAGAGAAAATATGAAGACTTCAGATTGGTGAGCTAAAGCAGGGATTTAGTATACCTGTCCATCTCACTTACAGAGGTGTTCCCCTTATGAACTTTTCCAATGTAATATCAACATGCCTATATGTGGAGATAGTTCCTCCTAAAGATGGACTCCCAGGCCTGTATTCCTGCCAAAACTTCTGTTCTTTTGGATACTTTTCCCTCCCTCAGTGCCCAGCCTTTTGCATGGGGTAGGAGATGTATGCAAGACACCCATGGCATGAGCATTGCTTCATCTCCAGAAAACCCTGTCATACCACATCCACATGGACATGTCTCCAGCTGCATCATGCCTCACATGTTTCTTGAAATGATGTGCATCTACTGATTGAAAGGGGCAGTCTAAGAACAATGCATCACTGTAGTAGGATCAGCCTGTTGTCTTTCCACCAGCGGATGCAGATAATTTTATTCTTGTTTTAGAAGTTGGCTTCCTGCCGAAATAGTTTTGATCTGGTGGGTGCCGCTCATTTTGTTTCATTTATTGATGTGTTTTATTGGATGAATTTTGATTTTAATTATATTAGTTAATTATAATTTTATATCTTCTGTCTGTTATCGTTACCCACCTTGCATACAACATTGAATGGAAGGGCATGCTATACATTCAAGAAATAATAAATAAAACAAATGAGAGCTGCAGAGGGCATGGAGTGTGTGCTAAATTTTAGAAGCCACTGCAATGTTATAGTCTCACAGGCACTAAAGTTCTATTCTGTGCACTAAAGTTCTATTCTGTAGAGAAGTGTACATTTATGGGAAAGAGGGCAAGCTCGTGTCAAAGATCAAGGAATATGACATGATGGTAAAGAGTTTCACAAGGCCTATAATTTTGTGGAGAACAAACAGGTTCAAAAAAAGAGCTTACAGCTCAGAACTGTAGCAAAAACTCCCCAATCTAAATGTGCCAGTGATGTCTTGGTTCTTGGAATGCCATGGGAAGTATAGCTCCCATACATGCCTCCAGCAGCCTCCTGCAAAAGCAATTTGGATCCAAGGCCTGCTCTCACCATGACTTTTATGGAACCAGAATGGTTGTGTGTCTATTGGGTTGCATTACACAGGGCTCTAAAGGGCCTTTGGAAGGTAATGATGTGCTATCATGGTTAGTTGCCATCCTGGACTCTTGAAGCGAGTCCCAGGAGGCTTTGATTGGCCCCTTGAAAGTGTTATTTGAGACACCTTGCCTTTTTCCATAGAATAACAGCACATCTCTTACAGTTCCTTAATCAAAGGTATTTTCTATTGTTCCCCCTATTCAACTTGTACTACATTCCTACCTGCAGTACACATCCATAAATAATACACTGAGATTGGGTTACACTGTGCAATTTTCAATACTTATTGCCTCTCTGGCTGTTCTATTGGTCTTAGGAGGATAACAGATCAGGAAGAGCTTCATTTGCGCTGTTGAACTCAGTACACAGATGCCAGCACAGGTAAAAAAGGAATAAAACAACCCTTTCTCTCCCAGCAGTTTGACTTCTCCTCTTGTCATCTTCTTCTTTGATTGAAATCTGAGTTTAAATTGATTAGGAAAAAAATGAAATGAAACACATTCATTCCCATTAGCAAGAATGTATTCCTTTCACTCTTCTAAAATACATATTGCCTGTGATGCACCAGGAAGGGGTGAGGTGGAGCATTTTTCATTTAAAATAAAAGTGAATGTGAAGATTAATTTTTTGCTACTTAAAATCCCAAACCAATGGCCTTTGGCTGTTTTTCTCCTGTACTTACACACTTGCAAAATGTATTAGTTCTGTGGTCCCAAACATGGGCTAAGAAAAGAAACATTTATCAGTTGCTCCATTATTGATTAAAAGAACAAATTATGCTCCTAGCACTTTATATTAATGGTGAAATGATCCTCCACAGCAGTCTCTGCCAATGTTGCATAATGGATAGCATGAGTCATTTTTGTATTTAGCTACCAAGGTCCCACAATGCTTTGCAAGAATTCCATCAGGTCTGGATTTATTTCCGCTCTGTGGTACGAAGTCTGCTGAACAGTCATTGGAGACAATGCAGCTCCATGTACGAGTTTCACAAAGAATTGTCTAAGGAAAATATAACGTTACTGAGATGGCAGTATTGTGTTTTGGCTATCAGTAAATAACAGAGGTACTTTTCTTTCCCTTGCTAGAGTTGATTTGATTTGACCACTGCTTAAAAAAAAAGACCCCACTGCCGTCACCACCATCAAAGGTGGTTGCTATATAAGAGAAGTGCTATTTTAAAATAACCCATAAAAGTGCACATGAACTTTGTTAAAGCCAAGTCAAAGCCATGTCTTGGTCTTGCTTTTCCAAGGAATCATACTAATGGCTCTTCAGCCTAATCTTATCCTGACTTACTTGGAAGTTGTCTACCTCTGCACTCAGACTGAACTGAGGCTCCTTTGTCTAAGCCTACTCACTTGAAAGGATTTGCATTGCACTCCAAGGAATGCAAGGTTGTTCCAAATGTTACATAGTGAGGGAAAGAAGCATGACTCAGGCTCCTGTTGCTAGATTTTGTGCCAAGGATGGTAGTGGTGGGGATAGGGACATGGTGGTTTTCTCAGTGTGGAGGAAATATACATCTCCAAGAACAGTGGGGGTGAGGAACACTGCCTGAGAAACAACAACACTCTTGTTGCTGCCTGTGGTATGTTCATCGGGGGTGGGGGGGCAGTAGGAAGGCAACAGCTGGAACTCTTTGTCGATAATTAATTGAGGAATAAAGAGACAAGGAGTGCAGGGTCAGGTTGAAAGTTTACCTTCAATTACCTGGGAGGTAGGTTTTGGAAGAATGTAAGTCTTCTGTGATCATGTAGATCAGAATTTTCCAGCCCAAGGATCAACTTGCAATTCAGCTAGGGGGCTCCTGTGCTGGGCAGGGCTGAAAGCAAATGGGATGGCCAAAGCTCAAAAATACCAGCATATTTTCACTTGAAGCTCTTACTGTCAGTAACTAGGAGGCATCTAATGTGCTTTTGCGATCCTTCAGTCACGGAAATTTAGAGGGCCTTTACGTGTCATCCTCTTCCTCCAGGGCTTCTCTTGTGTTTTTTGGCTTAATTTAGATTGTGGGGAATGAACTGTTTTTTGGGTCATGTCATGCTTGCTACAGAAGCCTGTGTGTAAATTCCTAATTCCTTTCTGCACCACATGACACCTTGTGTTCCATAATGGGATGTATACAAAGGCAGAGAGGAAAGTTCTCAGAAAAGGAACGAACAAACTAACAAAAGGAGAGCCTCCTTTGAAGAACGCTGTAATCCTTCCACAAAGGAAATGGAAGAAGCTTCAGTAAAGGTTATATGCCTTATCCAGAAATGCCTGAAACCATTGGAGAAACATTCCCAGCTTTCAGGATTGGAAAAACCTACCCATAAGCTGGAAAACCAACAAATGTTAAGCAGCTGCAAGAAAGGGTGTGAGGGTAGAACAAATGGGAGAATGTATCCTGTTCTGGACATCACACTTCAAGAAGAATGTAAACAAGCTGGAGGGGATTCAGAAGAGAGTGACAAGAATGATCAGGAGTCTGGAAACAAAGCCCTATGAGGAGAGATTGAAAGAACTAGAAGTATTTAGCCTGGAGAAGAGAAGACTGAGGGGATATATGATAGCACTTTTCAAATACTTGAAAGGCTGTCACACAGAGGAAGGCCAGGATCTCTTCTCAGTCATGCCAGAATACAGGACATAATATAAGCTCAAGTTGCAGGAATCTGGCTGGACATCAGAAAAACTTCCTGGCTGTTAGAATAGTATGGAAGTACCACCAGTTACTTAGGCAAGCCAGGAACTATTCCACACTCAAGAATTCAAGAAGCAGCTGGACAGCCATCTATCAAGGATGCTTTAACTTGGAGTCTTGCATTGAGCAGGGAACTGGCTGTGAGGGCCTCATAGTCCATTTCCTACCCTTCCATTCTATGATTTTATGGCAATCTAGAGAACCACGGGACTGCAGGTGGTGCAGTGGTTTAAACCGCTGTGCTGCTGGGCTGGTTGATTGAAAGGTCGCTGGTTCGAATCTGCACAACGGGGTGAGCTCCCATACTCTGTCCCAGCTCCTGCCAACCTTGCAGTTCGAAAGCATGCAATTGCAAGTAGACAAAAAGGTACCACTTCGGTGGGCAGGTAACAGCGTTCCATGCCCTTCGGTGTCTAGTCATGCCGGCCACATGACCACGGAGACTGTCTGTGGACAAATGCTGGCTCCCTCGGCTAGGAAACGGAGATGAGCACCGCCCCCTAGAGTCAGGCATGACTGGACTTAATGTCAAGGGGAAACCTTTACCTTTACCTTAGAGAACCACAGAGGGTTGGATTTGGACCAAAGGCAGGCTGGATTTGCCCCTAGCTGAGTTTCTGCCACCCTGATGGAAATGCTCATGTCTTGTGTGAACTGACTGCTGAGCACTGCTTGTGTGGTTAGTGGTTAGACCGTTACACTGGGACTCTGGAGTTCTAGTTCCTAGTCCCCACTTAGACAAGGGGGCACTGGATGACTGGACGTTACGCACTTTCAAGGTAACTTTGTTGTGAGGAGAAAATGGAGGAAAAGAGAACCTGGAATGCTGCTTTGGGTTCCTTGCAAGAGAAAGAAAATCGGATATAAATGTAATGCAATAATAATAATAATAATAATGATGTCCAACTTTTATAGCACCTGGATAATGTTCAGACTTTTGACAATGAAATGTGCATAATGGATAGTCTACCAATAATTTGTATTTTTGTAGCTGTTCAGTCAAATAAGGGAAAAGAAGAGCTGTCCTTTGTGTGAGTGAATCTGTTTTGGGGTACAATTGTGTTTTCTATAAATGTTATCCCTTGCGGTATGTGTAGATATTTCAAATAATTGCAAATGTCACTACTCAAGATCAGCATTTAGGCTGGTTAGACTTCAGGGAAAAAGGTACTACATTTGCCAATAAACTTTGACTTGAAAGTAGTTTGTCCTTTTCGGTGTCTAACACAACATTACATAAGTAGCATTTGTTTTCCTATTCTGCAGTGAGAAGAACTGACATTTGTATATTGACCCCCCCGCCAACCCATGATGTCCTGAGATGCTTTACAATTAATATATGTAAACAACTGGATTCTAGAATAAGAGGATAACAGGAAATCCCTAGAGGTTAAAAAAACAAACACAAAACAAAATTGCAACCAAAACAAATGTTTACAAAGATGGAAATTGAGCAAAGAAGGGAAAATATGTTTCTGGAGAGCTCTTGTAACAAAGAAACTGTTGCTGTCTCATCTTGGTACTAAGAATAGAGATGGAAGGTTCAGTATGGGGTGAAATTCTAGATGATCAGCTAAACGGCAGGGTAGGTATAGTCTAGTGATGAATGTTCAGTTCAGAATGTAGACTAGTTAATATGAGCCATTCTCTCCAAATCATAAAATACATTGGTTGGCCCAAACCCCTTCCTTATAAACCTTTCTAACCATATGCAAACCTTCGATATCCCCCCTTCCCACTCTATTCTCTTAAACATGGCCAGCAGTGGACGTTGAGGCAGTGGTGACCATTGCTATGAAGTCTCCATTTCTCCTGGGCACCTGGAATGGTGGTGTCCCAGGCTCCTCGCTTTCTGTGCACCTAGCTCAGCAGGGATTTCAGACACCCTACAAGTGGCATCCCACAGGGCCTGGGACACTATCGTGGGCAGGCTCAGCAACATCCCAGGCACCAGGAGCCCTGAGACATTTAGTTTCAAGGAGAGGCAGCACCTTGAAAGCAGCACTTGATAAGGTTCAGTTCAGATTCTGCTCCAGAAAAGGGCTCAGCTTACCTCAGACCTGCTCAGGGGACATCTGCTTCAGCTCAGGTCTGATTAAGCAGCTTGGTTTGGAAAAGCTCAGCATGACTCCCCAGAGACTATAATGGAGAAATCACTGGTGATTGCTTTACTTATGATTGGGTATGGAATGGGCTTCCACGGGAGGTGGTTGAGGCCCCATCGGTGAGGGTGTTCAAAGATAGGCTGGCCGTGCACATGGTGGGCATGACATGAGCAGAGCCGGCTGGAGCCGGGAGTCAGACTACATGGCCTGGGAGATCCCTTCTTGCTCGCTCTGTTTCTATGTTTATGTTCTTCCCTGAATTTTGATTGGGAGAGAGAAGCCTAACTCACCACTGGACTTTACATTAAGCCATGGTAGAGGAGGAAGCCAAAGTGGCAAGACAACTTCTCTCTCTGGCTCCATCTATATTTTGTGCTGGTGCTCCTGTATTATAAGCTACTGGCAGGTACCTCTATTTGGAGGGAGGATGCCAGTCTGCTACTGCACAGACAGCCAAGTTCCCATTATTTTAATGTTTAATTGATTTTAACTGGGGTTTTAGTATCTCAGGTGTCAGATGCTGTGGGGTTTGTTTTATTCTACTCATTTTTTGTAAGCTGTCCTGAGACACTTGTAGTGGTTGGGTCAGATAAGCTTTTAATACATAAATAAAGGAAGAAAGTACTTCCCTCTGGTTGGGGAAACTCCCAGGAAACTGACATGCTTGGTTTCAGAGCTGGTGTTGACAGTCACTTACCCAAAGGCTGCAAAGGACACACTTCCTCCAGTTCGTGCAAGCTCTCAAGCCTTTCTAGAAGGCAGGGTGAGCAAGTGTCCTTGACTGTGTAAAACCACCAGTCCTCTATTTCAAGTTGTTCTCTATCTGAAAGGCAATGCAGTCCAAATCCAGTTTAAAGATAAAGAACCCTAAGAAGGGAGAATGCAGGGCCCAGATCTTGTCCATCACCACAGACAGCAGACTGAGTAGGCACACAGGTTGCCTTGCCACAGACTTTTCCACTCTGGTACAATGGTTTGTATTTGTATATAAATAACAGTTATTCTTTCTAAATTGGCACATGTGCATTTATATATGCATATTCAAGTTGGTTCCCTCGTTGTCCCTTTTTGGGGTGGTGCTGGTGCATTTCCTCTTTTTGGATGATGCACAGGTTGCCATGTTACTTGGAAGCTCTCAGTTCTGCTGCTTCTGATGCCAGAGATGGTAAGAAAGTCCAGTGAAACACAGGAGGAACTTGTGACACATATGCTTTCTTCCTTTTGAGTGACCTGGATTATATTGCAGCCATTAGATAATTCCATCACTAAGCTTACTGAAACAAAGGCCTGGGATTCTTTTCCTGCCACACCTTCTGCCTGAACTCTGCACTTAGCATGTGGTTGTTGCAAATTTGTTGACAAACAGCAACAAATAGAAGGAATCCTTCCTATGAGATCAGATCTTTTCCTGTGCTTCAAACTGGCTTCAGTTCCACCTTGCCTTTCTTGTCACTGGAAGCCAGGACTCTGGGTTTGCACTATGGACAGCATGATCTGAAAAATAAATGGGTCAGTCCTTGTGACAAAATAATGAGCAGTAAGCAGCATGAGTAGCCACGAACCTTGGACCATTTGCAGACAGAAATGTCTGATGGAAATTGATGGGACCGTTTCAGAATAAAGCGCTTGAGGATACCTGTGGATAACCACAATCTAGAAGGCAAGGAGGGAGTGCATGGGCCTAGAATGACAAGCTGCAGAGAGAATGCCCATAGCTCGGTGGCAGAGTATTTTCTTTGAATGAAAGAAGACTCCCAGTTCTATCCTTGGCAGCTCCATTAAAAAGACCAGTGTGGAAGGCTCTGCCTGGGACCTTGGGAAACAGTTTCCAATGTAGTCAGTGCAACGTCTCTGACCTGCTAGTTCACTGAATTTTTACTTGTAGAAATAGGTATATGCTGCTTTTGATGTCCAAAAGATTAGCCATTCAAATAGGAGGCCAGACAGAAAAATCAAACCAATAGGAACACATACTTAAAACAAATTATCAGGCCAAAAGCAGCATCACACAGTCAAAAACAGCCACATCTAAGATCAAGGAGCTAAATTTAGCAACCTGCTTAATCAAAAGCCTGCTTAAAATGAGATGGGATTTTGATACTGGATGATAAGTGGAATGAAAATAACTTGGGGCAGGGAGTTCCACAGAAGTAGAAGTACAGTTGCCGAGAAGGACTTCTTGCTTGTTGCCACTCACCATGGACATAGGAACATGAGCAGATTGATGCTGGATCAGACCAAGAACCTCTAGGCCAGAATTCTGTCCACACAGTGGCCAACCAGCTGTCCATGGGACCCCACAAACAGGATATGAGTACAACAGTACCCAAGTTCCACAGCAACAGGTGTTCATAGGCATACTTCTTCTGGTACCAGAGGTAGCATAAAACCATCACAATGAACAGCCATTGGTAGCTGCCTCCTCTATCCTTTATCCAATGCTGTTTTAACCAAATTGTCACTACAACTTGTGGAAGTGAATCCCAAAGTTTAATTATATACTGTGTGAACAAGAACTTCCATTTATCTGTCCTGAATCTCCCACCAATCAACTTTATGGGATGCCTTCAACGTCAAGTATTATGGAAGGCAGAAAAAAGTATCCCCAGCCACTTTTTCCACACTACACACAATTCTGTGCACCTCTGTCATCAATCTCCTTACTTGCTTTTCCTTTTGGAGCTAAATAATTCCAGATGTAGCAACTTTTCCTTGCAGAGGAGTTTCTCCAGCACCTTGATCATTTTAGTTGCCCTCTTCTGCACTTTGCCCAACTCTACAGTATCCTTTTTCAGATATTCTGTACTGAATGGTACACAATATTCCAAGTGCAGTTATACCACAGATTTGTATCAGGGCGCTATGACCTTGGCAGCTGGATTTTCAAATCCGTTTCTAATTATGCCTAAGATGGAGTTGGCCATTTTCAGAGAGCTGCACACTGGGGCCGTGTTTTCATCGAGCTGTTCATAATGCGCTTGTTAAAAGGCCACAGCAGCTCTTCTCAAAGGATGGGCAGAGTCATATGTAAGGAGATGGTCCTTTGAGTAGCTCCCAAGCCATTTAGGGTTTTAGAAGTAATGTTCAGCAAGCACCCTGAATTGCATTTGGAAATTAACTTGCAGCCAGTGACGCTGATAAAGTCAAGAGGACAGGGACGTGATGCCAGGACTTTTTCCCAGTTGCAATTTTATGCAGGAGCACTCTGTTCTAATGGAAGTTGCCAAGCAGTTCTCAAGGGAAGCCCCACATGGAATGCTTTCCAGCAGTCCAATTGAGATGATAACTAATTCACACAGGACTATGGGCAGGGATGAAGCATCTGCTAAAACTGGGCAGAAACTGGGATACGGAAGTTTCCTATGGGCACAGAAAGTATACATTCCTGTGAAATGTCTGCTCATTCAGATAGACTAACCAGATTGGAGTGTTTCCAAATGAGAGTCTACTGCACCAAGTCTCTTGCTAGTTCTTGATGCTTCTTCTGAGAAGCACATATACCCACTTACTTCCGATTTACTGCTACACTGAGGGAAAATGCATCTGGATACATTTAAAGATTCCAAGTGTTGCAAGGTGTGGAAAGAAAGGGTGGGGGGGAGGGGGAGGGAGATTCTTCCTCTCTCATGATTGCTGTGTTGATACCAGTGTATCAATTTGAAACTGGCACAATATAGCACAAAGCCTTTCAATTGATTCTTGATTTCCCAAGGCACCATATTTTCTGGTTTGGATTTCAAGTTCCTTTCCATTGGGAAGAATGTCCCTGACTAGCGCTGTCAATAGCCTTCAATTTTGATAGACTCATTTGAATAAACTTTTACCAACAGTCTCTTCCCTGTGACCACTTGCACCCTCAAAATTCATCTGCAGAAGGTCAAATCTCCATAATCATAGCATCGCAACATAGGAAGCTGCCAGACTATTGGACCATCTAGCTCAGCACTGTCAACACTGGAAGGGTTATCCAGGTTTCAGGCAGAGGTTCTTCGAGCTTTACCTGGAGAAACCAAGGATTGAAGCTGGAACCTCCTGCATGGAAAGTGGGTGCTCTATCATGGAACTCTAGTCTTTCCCTTGAACAATGTGAAGGGCTGCTGAGCAAGGGAAGAACTGGCAAAGGTCTCCTCTCCTGTTCCACCAGTGAGATCCCATGTTGGATCTCCATGTCTTCCGTGAACGCTTTCAGAACAGAACTCAAGAGACAAACTGCAATTGTAATGTTCAGGAACTTGGCTGCCTTCTCACTAGCTTTACTATGGATGCAGTACAGATCTAACTCTTAGAAGGGCTCCTAGCCTTCTATTTACTAGAGGATATACATTTAGCAGTGGTAATTGCTGAATTAAGTAGAGTCCATGGTGTCTAGTTGATATAAAGCCAGTTCACATGTAATGCTAACTTGCTGTGAGTTAAGTAATCATGGGTTTTTCTAGGGTTATGCAGGAGCTGTGTACCCATCCAGGTTTGCCTGGCATGATGAGGTACAGCACAAGACCATTGCAGCTTGCTTATACAAGATACCTTTTGCTTTTTGTGCAGTGTGTTCCAGATTGTGTGAGTAGGATGGTGGTTAATAATGGATGGCTTTGCTTACCCCTGCCAGAAGGTAAGCTAAGCTAACTTTGGATCCTTAAAGAAATCAGGGCATGATACTAGTGGAAAGCATCACATATTGGGGAGATGGTTAGTGGGTTTTTTTTTTTAAGGATTAGTTAAAAATAATTTACAGGGGAAGCAGTATCTGTGGCTTTTTAAAAATCTCTGCATGCAATGAATATTTGCAGTTAACGAATAAGAGAAAAATGAAGCCAGGGAAAAGATTCATGGGAACACTACTTAGGTGGGTTAATTGACATGGATATTTCTGATACAGAGGTGACCCTATAATGTTGAAAGGCATCAGCTCTTCAGAGGATGGATCCAGGGCATTGTTAAGGGCACCAGACAGACAGGTCTGACCCAGGTCATTCGGGAGTTTTCCTATGCAATCCTACTCAAATGAGCAGAGCTTCATTTCAATGGAGGCTGCACAGTAGGTTTCCTGGGAACAGTGATTCATGTTAATTAGTAGGAGAGCAGTTCCTTGGGCACAAGCCTATCTTATTCTGGCCCTTATTAGGAGAGTCGGATCAGATATGTTACGACTGGGGGCCACCGGTACATTCTGCAAAAGCAAAACAGGGACTTTCTATTTCCAGGAGAGAAGAACAGGTAAATTACTTGTGGGAAATTCAGAAGCTTTATAGAAAATGCAGGCACTTTGAGGCCAGACTTATAATCCTGTGCTATGTGCTGCCCACCCCTTGACACAGAAAATATGTTTAGTACTATATTTGGAGCAGTGGCATCCATCAATCCTTCACTGTAAATTTTCTGGTACAAAAGAAAACAACCAGGCTGCCAAGCCATGAGAGTGACCGAAAAGACTGAATGTAGCTTTGTTTTAAGTATGAGGAGGTGACTTTTTCGATTACGATCAAAGTTTGCCATTGACATCTGCTGGCAAATTGCCAATTATGTATGGCTACCACCTGTGAGGATCTTAAAATTGTCCACTTCAGTTCTGTGAGTTTGTTTTTGCATTGCTTTGTGCTTTTCTGAGCCACCTGAGAGGGGCTTGTGCTCTTAAGACAAGTACTAAGCATATTTGAATTATTTCAGTAAATATCAACAAAATTTGGGACCTTGGCTGCTGGGGCTGAAATTTCCTGTTTCCATATAGTTAAGATGATGAGCTTTTCTTTATGATTTCCACCAACATAACTGCTAGTGCACCATGCAGGGATGGATATTGAGGGCCAAAATGGACATTACCTTGAATCTGTGTCTGGCAGCTACATCTTTTTAAATTTTCCCTCTGGGATAGGCATGGGGGACTCAATTCAGTTCAGAGCCCTAGCATATGATGTGGGGCAGGTTTTTAAGCTCTGGATCAAGAACTCAAGTTTAAAAATGAACAAAAGTAGTAGCTGGTATACACAGATTTAAAGTAATATCTGGTTTGGCCCTGAGTGGTTAGTTCTGAGAGAGTTTTCAAGCCAGGAAACAAGTGTAACATGAACCACTGAGGTGCCTGGGGAAGCCCAGCAAGGGTCAGTTTTTAATGGGACAAAACTGAACTAAAGCGAACCTAAATAATGATTAAAATCTACTCCCTTGTGTTGTAGTGCCAGGATGTACTATCATTATTATTTGAGGCTAGGTCACTACTGAACTCGTTGATTAAAAATGAAAACTCTTCCACAACTTTAAAATAGCATCCTTTATGCCCATTGGATTAATTTTAAACACACACACACACACACACACACACACACACACACACACACAGATCGTTTTCTTTTATTCTCAAGTGGTTCTGTTACCATTGGCATTATTTTGCATGTCGCCAGTGAGAGAAATATTGTTTAACGCAGAGTGGCTAAACTCAGAATGATACATAAGCTATTAAGTAATCATTTATAGATGGATGTAGACAAAATATCCCATAGCATGCAGAGAATAATACATGAGCCAAGTGCAAATACATTAATGTGCACACCAATCTGGTAAGAAAACAGAATGAAAGCAGAACATTAGCTTGGCATGGATTAGACATTTAACAGGTGTGAAGATGATAGGGAGGCATTTGTAGACCACATTTATGGACATGGTGCCATTCTGAAATGGGGCTACAAGTTACGTTTACAAGGGAGAAGCACCTACTTCTGTTAGTTGACAATTCTGAAAGATCCTTTTCTGTCAACCAAAGAAAGCAGACGATGATCACATTCACACAACAGGAAGAAGAAGCCACGGGCCAGCCCATCGTTCATCTCTACGTAACTCTGCTAATTTTCTCTGCTGCTTCTTCTCCCAGTTCTTAGGTTGCTGCTCTGCTTCTCCTCCTCTCCACAATTCAATTCCTTAGACGCTAAGGCATGAGAGAACCAGATATATCCAACAGTGTTCACCTGGGGTGCCTTCTGTATTCAATGCAGGTAAGCCTCCAAACAAGGCTTAGGTACATGCAATGCATGAACTCTGGGTGTTGGCTCACAACTTGGACCCCAGGCCATGACAAAGTGGACCAGACCCGGGGGGAGAGGAGCCCAGGGAATCCCATGGATGCCCACCCCAAATGGATTTCTAACCATCCCTAATTGTTACCCATTTTAACTGGTTCTGTAAGTGATTGGGGTAGATATGTGGGGTACACTTAAATAAAAGACAAAGAGCAATCCCATATGATTGTATCCACATGAAATAATAATAATTTTTTTTTCACTTACATCCTACCCTTTCCCCACCTTAGTGAGGAATCAAGCTTACATAAGCTTCATTTTATCCTTGCAACAACCTTGTGAGGTAGGTTATCACATTCCACTGGCTCATTGTTCTATAGTTGTTTTAGTAGTTTTAATGTTCTTGTTAAGTTCTTATTGTTGCACATACTTCGAATGGCTTTTTAGAAAAGAAAGTGGTATATAAGAAGTTATTTTTCATATTAATCAGTTAATGTTATGTGATATTGTATTTTTGTACTCTGCAAGGGATTCCATCGCTTGGGACAGTCACCAAAAAAGCCCTCTCTTGGGGCATCACTAAACTTGCCTTTGCAGTCTTGAAAGAAGGGCCTCTCCAGAAGATATGAGGAACCATGCAAGTAATTCTGAAAGAAGGGATGTCTTTCAGGTAGCCTGGCCCCAATTGTGTGGGGCTTTACAGGTCATAACTAGCACTTTGAGTTCTTCCCAGAAACAGGACAGCAGCCATGAAATCCTTGCAACAAGAGAGTCACCTGCTGCTTGTTACCATCCATGGTCCACAGTCTAGCTGCAGCATTCTGGACCAGCTAAAGTGTCCTAATAGCTTTCCAAGGCAGACCCACGTGGAGCCTGTTCCAGTGATGCAAATGGGTTGCAATTAAGGCATGCGTGCCCACCACAAATGGCATTCTGCCCACTGGATGGAAACATCTGATCTCAGAGGTGTCTGAATCTCCTATACCCAGCCAGGCTGCTAGGAGTGACTGCATCGATTTCCACTTCACTGCTCTCTTTTGCATTTCCACTCTCTGGATGGTCCTCCAAGCCCTCTAGAGCAGTGGTTTTCAACCACCACTCTGTGGACTAGTGCCAGTTCGCAGGAGATTTCCTGGCGGCCCATGTGGGAGCCACATCCTGCTTGCAGCAAACTGGCATGGGGGTTGGCTATGCTCCAGCACCTCTTCCTCTGTTGGCATCGTGTTTGCGGGGAGTTGGGACCAGTGCCACTGGGGGCGGGGGAGAGGGGAGACATAGCTCAGTGGGGTTTGTGCCGATTTTGGTATTGTGTTCTTTTGTTGGCATTTTTAGTTGCCCAGTTTCTGGTTGTTTTGGAGAATTTTCACTTTTTTGGCATTGTGTTTGGAAACTAATACACAGAATACAGTAGTATCTGTATGGCGCCTTTTGTTTCTGCCTCAGGGGTCCCCAAGGTGGTTTTCCCTGCTTTCACCAGTCCCCAGCTGTGGAAAGATTGACAACCACTGCTCTAGAGGAGTTGTGCTCACATTAGCACAAACACTTGCACTTATGCTAATAAAATTAGTGCAAGCAGAATGGCATTCAGGTAAAAAGAAAGTAGTCTACTCTTAAGTTTTAGTGGGCGAACCACTGGCTTGGATGATCAGATGACTAGATCTACCAAGTGGCCTCTTATTGTGTCTCTTAAAAGGAGTCCTGTCTAGGGTTCCCTCAATAACAGGCTCCCTTGTTGCTGAAGTGGCATGTTCCCGATCTGCTCCCAGCCTCTGGTTCTATCATACCTTTTACTTGTGCCTGGATAGCTGCCTGTTCTAGACTTCGCCTGTTCTTCTGGCCCTGCTACATCTTGCAAGTCCTGTGTTCTCCACATGAAGCTGCTGTAACACTGAAGGCATGGTGCCACATCCCAATGTCCATGTCTGTTATTCAAAGTTGGGACATGTTATGCTGTACATCTGAGATTCTTAGTCTGGATTCACTGCCTGTTTATGGTTTAGGGTTGCACACAATCATTCCTCCAAGCCAGAAACTTTACTCCTTTCTCCAGTGTCCTGTCCCCCCCTCCCCCACCCACTGCTCCGTCACATTCTGTGGCTACTAAACATACTGTAATGTTTCTTTTCTTTAAAAGCTCTGCAAAGACTTTGTTTTAGCCCCCTAGTCATCATCCCCACTCTGTCAAGGTCCTTGTATTTGCTGCCAGTCTTTTCCTGCCTCTTGTGTTACTCCCTTCTCTTTGTTCTCATAGCATATTCAAGTCCAAGATAGCACATTTCTTGGAACAAGTACCTGCCTTTTTTTTCTTTGCTTATGCTGTAAAACTCCATGTACACTGATGGTACTGTATACATAAATAATACTTGGAGAGATGGGAGAACAAAGGCCACAAGGGCAGATCAAAAGATCCAAGTCAGTCTACAGTTTAATATTTGGGGGCTCTGGGAACAGAGGCAACTTGACTGGTGAAGTGAGTGGAATCTGGAACAGCAAGTGCAATCTAGAGTGATTTTGAAGAGAAGTATGTGAAAGGGTTGCTAAATAATCCTCTTATCTCTTGGAACAGTTTGAAATGTTCCCTGGCTGGAGGTGAAGGATAAACTGCAAGCAAGTGCCAAAACAGACAGTATTTTAAATCCCTGTCTTGCAGCTATGGGCAGTATCCCACATGGTCCATCTACTTCTGTTCTGTGTTTTGCAAACTCTTCTGACACCCCCCACTTCTGCTCCCCAAATCTCCACTGTACAACTGGTAGGCACCACTTGTGGTGGTCCTGGCTACCTGAGGGTGGTCCCCATGCAATATCTCACTGTCTTCTTTCAATTTTACTCCAGAGTTGGTGAAGGGCTCCTGATTCAGATTAGGACCCTAGTGTGGTGGGTAAGAGCTTTTCACCCTTTCCCCTTGCTGTCGGCCTGACATGATTTGAACCTTCTGCATCAAATCTGGAGGGAAATAAAATGCAGTGCCCCTTTTGGCACTAAGTTGACCTCTAGTCTGCAGGTCTTTAAATGCACACAAAGCCAAAGACATGACAAAGGAAGCCAAGGCTGTATTTGGTGGCTCTGCATGCTCAGTTGTGTCCTCTTTACCTCTTCCATACATTGGAAGGAGCTCTTCTGCAGCCTGGTCTACTAGTGATCTAGATCAGTGGTTTTCAGGCACTGGTCAGTGGACTGGCACCAGTTCATGGGCCTTCCTGCTGGTCCGTGGGGCGGGGCACATCATGCTTGCTGCAGACGGGTGCAAGGGCTGGCTGTGCACCACCACTTCTTTCTCAGTTAACACTGCATTTCCCGGAGGCATGCCAGCATCAGTGGGAGCTGGCTGGGGATCACGCTATGGCAATTTCGGTATTTTGTTCTTTTGTTGGAATTTTTAGTTACACGGTTTCTGGTTGTTTCAGATTCTTTTCTTTTCTTTTCTTTTCTTTTCTTTTCTTTTTTTGATATTGTGTTTGGAAACTAATACACAGAATGCTGTATTATGTGTATGAAGCTTTTTGTTTCTGCCCCAGGGGTTCCCAAGGTGGTTTTCCTGTTTTTGCCAGTCCTCAGCTGTGGAAAGATTGAAAACCACTGATCTAGATCATTCAGGGGCCCTCCATGCTTATTAGAGGTTCCTTGGCGAGAAGTTTCCTTTTCAGTGAATGGAAGAGGGAGAAATCAAGGAAAGAAGAGAGGGGAAGTGCTAGCAAATACAGCTCAGTTCTTTCTCTGCTTCACATAGTTTTCTGTGTGTGCAATTCACTATCTTGCCTTTGCACCATGGGAGTACATACTGAGGAAGAAACAAACTGTACAGGTTCAATAAGAGCAGAACCTTTTCATTGGTAGCCTCCCATATGTGGAATGCCCACCTCAGCAAAGTCCATCTGGTGCAGACTTGGCTGATATTTCAGCACTGGGCAAGAACCATTTTATTTTCTCAGGCCTTGCTGAGGAAATTTTGCTGCCTACCCACATCTTAAAGTTTTGCCTTACATCTAGGATGATCTGTCTGAATATTGTGCGATCTGTTTCGCATTTGTTAATTTGAATATTTTCATCTGTGCTTTCTGCAATTGTGTTTGTGGCCACTCTTACATATTTAACAGAATGTTGTAAAATTCTCCTTGGGATGTATGATCTCACCCTGAAAGCTGTAACCATGCAGTGACTAAGTTAAATGAATAAACAATAGAACAATCCTATTCATGTTTAGATAGAAACACGTCCTGCAACTCCTAGCATTTCTCAGTCAACCCTGCAGGGATTTGCTTGAGTTTTTTTTCAGACTGAACATGCATGGGATTGTGGCCCACGTTCATTTTCTATCTCAGCCACAAACAAAGTATAATCCTCTCCTGGCATCCAGGTGAGGTCAGCAACAGACTTTTCTCCCTTGTGGTGGAGCTGCCATGCTAGTCTACAGGCCTAGGTCACTAATGGAGAACAGGCAGTGACATTCAATTAAGAGTCAGCCTACAAGCGCTGCGCTTTGAGTAATTGGGAGGGTTGGTGGAGTGTTTTCATTTATCTATGGATTTAAGGGTGGGTATACATATTTGAGATTTACATTTCCGGAAGGCTGCTCTTGGGGTCAGCAAACAGAAGGAAAACAAGGATGATCGGTGACAATTCACGTCATTGTTTCTAACAAGAAGCCTGTCCTCAAAACTTCTGAGTCAGTAAGCAGGGAAAACAGGGAGCAGCAGCAAAGGGTATAGGAAGTAGGAAAGGGAAGGGGACTCTCTGGCAAAAGGGGCTTCTGTGACAAAAGGGGCACGTAGTTCTGTGGGGCAGCTGCACGGCCAAATGGCCCAAGTTCATTCCTGGGCGTCTTATGTGGGGAAAATGCCCTTGAGCCCAACCCTGGAGGGGTGCCACTGTATCTAAGGGGGATCACCTTTTAGGGCTGAGGGCCACATGTGTTCCCTCGGGAGAAGGTGTTCAGAGGTTGGATAGGCTTGCACTAACTTTTTTACAGTACGGACTGTTGTTTTCCCTTGAGATGTCAAAAGTTCACTACAAAGCTGGCTTTTGTGATCCCCATTTTGACAAAGAAGGACAGTCCCTTCAGAATGCCCCAGTGCATTTTGCAACCTTCGCCGTAGCTTTCCTCATAGCTTTTGTAAATATTTATAAAATATTCTATTTTTTATTTTTAGCACACTTTAATTATTACAGATGTTTGCAGTTCTGTGGAATTGGGAAGCAAGTATCAACCCTGGGCGTTGCCCCTCAGAGGCTGCAGGTAAATGCATTTTCTTCTTTTGCTACAACCAACAGCTGTCATAAGGCAAGCTGTCAAATGTAAGAAAGGAATAAGTGGCCTTAGCTCTCAAAAAGAAGGAAGCTACCTCCATGGGAATTTTCTATGTTTTTTTCAAATCATGTGATGTAGGAACAAGCCAAAGTGCAAGCCACCCTATTTTAAAGGTGTCGTTACCTTCAACATCTGTCAAAGTTCAAGTTCCCTTTTGAAAGGGATTTAGACAGGCCTCCATCTCCTTCTTCTTTTGAAGGAATACTGTACCAATGTAGAGTCTCTCTCAAGCAATCATGCTGCCCTTGCTAACTCTGACATCTCTGGTTCTGCCACCATAAATAAGAGATCAGCCAGAAGACACCAAGTGCAGAGGATGGTATGAAGGGTTTTGCTCCTTAGGATGACACACTGATCCTATATACATATATTGCTCATATGATATACTGGAACCTTAATATTTCAATTTTAGCTTTAAAGATTATATTTCTACCCTATCATTATCCTTCAAGGAACTGAAGGCAGTTTACACAATCCCCCTTCCCTTCATTTTGTCCTTACAACAGTCCTATGAGGTAGATTAGGCAGAAAGTCCGTGTCTGGCCCAAAGTTAACCAGGGATCTTTGTGGCTGACTAAAGACTAGAACCCTGAGCTCCATTATCCCCATCTCATACTTAAACCACTATGTCACACTTGCTTTCTTCTACTACAATACCAGTATTCCAGTGTACATGGAGGATGTTAGAAGAAAATGAAAGGTCATGTGTTGCAAATGCCTATAGATTAGAAATGTATAACATTTTCTCAATTAAAATAAATAAGGGAAGACGTGAGTTGTCAATGCTTTTCCTAAGCAGTACTTACGCAATACCTTTTCAAAGTTTCAAATTGTCTCCACTCATGATCCTCAACTGTGTCCGGTGTAAGCTTTAATTGGGCGTACAGTAACCTTTGGCAAAGAATAATAACTTCCATTTATCCTGTTCTACGTGCATCTGAACCTGTCTTAATTAATTAATTAATTATCTCTGATTCTTAGGGATTTGTACTGTAACCCATTATAACCAATCCCCACATTTCAAAAAAGAACATAGGTTTTGATAATGACTCTTTCAGCAATGTAAAGATAAGGTCAAATCTTCCCAATGGGTTAAATCATCTTTTATTTCACGGTATAATTTGCTATATATTTTAAATTAGTCACTTGTATTTGGCTTTCCTTGTGTTCTATACACTAGTCCCATTTGGCTTCATTTAAGCCTATCTATAAATGTCAACTCATTTTACTTCCCTATTGCCCACTCATAATCAAACATCTTTTTCATGTCATATATCATATACCAGAAATTTAGCTGTCTTTCTTCATTGTTTCAGACTGCAGTGGGACTGATTTTGAAGGGTCTAAAATATATTGTAAAATATATTTCACAGTGAAAATGTTGGGCAGGACAATCCTCATTTTCTCTCTTTAATATTGATATCAGTGTTTCTGCTGAAGTGGTGAAGGATGGAACAGAGCTGTCATGGTAGATGGTAGACATTGTGGGGAAATGTTCTGCAATTGAAATTTCTTTCTGTGTGGCTCATGCTACACATTGAAGGTAGATCATGTGAGTTGTGCTGGGAGCTTTAGTCCCTCTAGGATACAGAATACCCGTGGAGATTTTCCATACCTTCCTTGTAGTATGGCCAGTTCTGTTTCCTCACCTTCATGATGCACTTTGGGAAAAACAAGCACAAGGGCTCAAGTGTACCACAGAGTTCAGTCCCTGAAGAGGCTATTGTGGACTGCCTAGAGAGCTTCAGTTATTGGGTGGTATCAAAATGTAATAACTAAATATGTCAGTGATGGGAATACACATCCTCAGAAAAATTCTTTTGTCAGGCCCATCATGCTCAGGGAAGCCTAAAAAGAATTCAGAAGGTTCACATGAAAGACTCACAGATGGTCCATCATATTGGTGGTCCACCATTGCTTATGTACGATAGCTTCCAACTATCCAGTTCCAATTGAAAGAACACGATTTTCAGAGCCCTGGATTTCTCCTGTTTGTTCTGTTCTGTGCTATATTCTTCTGGTAACTGAACCTGAAGCCCATGAATTAGTTATCCTGATGGGGCTGGTCTTGGTGGTTTTGCCTGGTCCTACAGACTATCTGGAATCTACCCAGAGCTGAGCTCTCAGTTGGTGGCACTTTCTCTCCTGGAACTAGTATATTCAGAAATTACCTGGCATATAAATATAATAATAATGATATTCAGAAGGTGATGAAGAATCCTAGGATCTCATAAAAGTAGGGTGATTAGGAAAGAGGAGTTGATCATAGATTAGTGATAAGAGACAAGCTTCCTGGAAAGACAGATTTCATGCACCAAATTGATCACCATGGTAGGCAATAGTTGGATATATTTCACTTTCAGTTCATTGCACCAGTGGTGGTGCCCTGCAGGCCAGGAGAGAGTACTCCATAACTGTCTGCATGTCCTAGAACATGTCTCTGGGACACACCAGCTCTTTCTCGTTATTTAAATCAAGTATATTCCACAAACATGTGTGAGGGAGGTGCATCAGATTCAGAGATGCTCATTTAACTCCTGAAAAGAGTCCTGGAGCATAGTGCTGTACAGGAAGGGCTCTCTTCAGGTGTTTGATGCGTGTGTGCTGGCTGAGGGCAGAGCCTGCTGCTGCAGTGCCATCCGTGTACCTGCAAAGGGGGACTAGAAAAGCCAGATGGAAAATCAGCGGGAAAGTGCTTCATTAAGGCACGAAGTAGGAAAGCAGCTGCATTAAGAACATAAAGAGTCGTGTTGAATCAGAGCGCTGTCCATCTCGTCCAGCATTCTGTTCATGAAGTGGCCAAGCAGCTGTTTACAGGAAATGCTCAAGCAGGGTGTGGCTGCTGCAGCACTCACCCACCACAGTCCCCAGCAGTTGCTGCACATAGCCGTATTGACTCTGATACGGTTGGCATATGGCCATCAGAACTATGGCCATTGATAGCCTTCTCCCCTTTTAAATATTCCTGTGTTGAAATAGTCAGGCATCACCATTCTGAAAACTTCTAGAAGACTTGGTGTGGGGATTGGGTTGGAGCTTGTATTTAGGATGATAATAAGCCACTGGGACTATCAGCCAATGATAGGCAAATCTTCCAAGAATTCATTCAGTCTCCTTTAAAGCCACCTCTATAGTGGCCATCACTGCATCTTGTAGAAGTGCTACAGAATATTTAAGATAGATAGTTTAATATTCATAATAATAATTTCCCACCATTCTGCTTTCCCTGTGTAGTGGACTTAGATCTCTACTGGCCACAGCCTTGCATGGCCTGTGCTCAGGAAAAGTGACTTTACTAAGCCAGGGATGGGGGAAGGGATAGAAACAGAGAAACAGAGTGAATCAGAACGGGTCTCCCGGGCCATCTAGTCTGACCCCAGCTCCAGCTGGCTCCACTGAGGACATAGGCATGTCCAGCCTATCCTTGAGCACCACCTCCCGTGGAAGCCCATTCCATACCCTCAAGGTCCTGGATGTCAGGAAGTACTTCCTGGCATCCAAATTGAACCTTGGTTCCTTGAACTCGGCTCCCTTGGAGTACATTTGGCCTTCCTCTGCAGGGAAGAACAGGTCTCTACCCACCTCCGTGTGATACCCCTTCATGTACCTGTAAGTCACCAACAGATGCAGTGGCAGCCTTTTTTATTAGCAGGAAGGCAGCCACCCTCTGTGCTTGCCTTAGAATTCATTGCTCCCTCTGAGCTTGGCCCCAGTCCTCACAGCAGCTGGGACCAAGGGGCAGGAGGAACAGCTTTTTCCAGCAACAATATATTATTCCTTGATATAATGCAAATCCTTTGGAGGTGGTTTGTTCTTGAATGACAACCCAGATAACAGCGGCATGACCAAAGGTTCTCTAGGAGCGGATGGAAACAGCTAAAACTGGATTTTCAATGCTGCCTGCATTTTGGACTCTCTGTGGGGCTGCAGCTATGGGGAATGTCACAATGAGCACCTGCACTTCACCAGTTACTGCTATGCTGCTGGTTGGGAATACTAGGAGAAGCAGTCCCCAGATCTCTGGGGAGGATGATGTAAAATATAGGTGCTTTATTGCAGTCCTTTCCAGAAATGAAATGCAGAGCTATCTATCATGAGCTTGCCTGAAACCATTATCCTTCTTTCTTCACATCCAGGACATTCCTGCATAAGCAATCTGTTGGAACTGTACTAAAGTCTGCTCAACACAGTCCTCATAGAGACCTATCCTAGAAGAGTTGATGGGTTTTGAAAAGTCATTTGAGAAAGCATTGCCATGCAAGTAGGGATGAATATCAAAAGCCAGGCCTTTTATTCAGCTTCCACTTTCCATGATATTTGGGGATTTCGCAAGAGTTGTTAAGGTCAGCTCCAACTGTCTATAGATGCATAGACGGGGCCATTAATACTCTTTCCGTTGCTTGTGCATTGAGATATCCTGCTGAGTTAATGGTTTGGACTGACTAGCAGGCTGTCAAGGGCACATGTTGAAACCCAGGAACCCAACAGGAAATGAAGTGATGAATTTGGAAAAAAGATGAGATGCAGCAAGCATTAGACAGTAAATGCACTTCATTTTGAGTTTTGCAGATAATCACAGCTCGGAACAGAGCTGTTGAAATATTTTAAAATGTTCTGTAGATTGAAAGCAAAGCTTGTGAGAAATAGGAAATAATCTTTCATCAGTCCTCCCCACCTCTCTCTCTCTCTTTTAAAGAAACAGTTAAAATAGGACCTTTTTTTGGCACTTTAGGGGAAATGGGTCAGGTGATGCAAAAGTAATACCTCTAATTGCTGCTGAATGGGCTCTCCTTTCTTAAAAAAGATATGAGAGAGAGAGAGAGAGAGAGAGAGAGAGAGAGAGCGCGAGCGAGCGAGCGAGCGCGCTATCAACTTTAAAGCCTTTTCTCACACACACACAATAACAGATATCAGTCAAATCAGAGGACAATTGAACTATGGGTTGGATCCAAAGATGAATGGAAGGGCCTTTGGCACATTGAAGATTTCTGCTAATGGGAGAGGTAATTTTTGACCTCCCTCCCACAGACTTCCATGCCATTTCCCATGTTGTTCTTGATGGCCTGCCAATCCACTGGGGGAATCAATGCAAAGTGCCTGCCCTTAGATTAGCAGATGCTGAGAGTGCCTCTTTTGTGCTCAGAACTAGGGATAGGGAAATCTATCAGTTCTACTTCCTCCCACATTAAAGGTTAAAAAAACCCCACAGGTCCTTTCTCTCCCACGTAACAGCTTCATGAATTTTAGTAAATTCTTACACAAATGAATTGCGAGTGTACAAGGGGGACAGTGCACAGTTATGCATTGTTAACAAGGGCTGCAGAATACAAGACAGTACCAGAATATATTGGGAACCTCAACACCATTTCAGTGTAGTGTAAATTGATCAGTATGAGTAGGAGCAAAGAATAAATCCTGTGTGTTCTCAGAAGTAACTATCCCTAGCAGGCCTTAGTCTCTAAAGATCTATCCGGGAGTAATTCTCAGTGAATTCAGTGAGACTTAGAAACATAGAAACATAGAAAACAGAGCGAGTCAGAAGGGGTCTCCCGGGCCATCTAGTCTGACCTCCGGCACCAGCCGGCTCCGCTCACGACATGCCCACCATGTGGACGTCCAGCCTATCCTTGAACACCCGCACCGATGGGGCCTCAATGACCTCTTGTGGAAGCCCATTCCACACCCTCAGGGTCCTGTCAGGAAGTGCTTCCTGGCATCCAAATGGAACCTTGGTTCCCTGAGCTTTGCTCCGTTGGAACACGTCCTGCCTTCCTCTGCAGGGGAGAACAGGTCTCTACCCATCTCCCTGTGACATCCCCTCACATACCTGTATGTCGCCAACATATCCCCTCTGAGTCTCCTCTTCTCCAGGCTGAAGAGACCCAGTTCCCTCAGTCTCACCTCATACAGCATCCCCTGCAAACCAGCCACCAACCTTGTGGCCCTACGCTGCACTGACTCCAACCTGGCTATATCCTTTCTGTAATGAGGGACCCAAAATTGAACACAATACTCTAGTTGTGGGCGCACTAGAGTCGTGTAGAGTGGTAGTAATACCTCTCTTGATCTAGAAGCCACAGTTCTGGCCATGCAACCAAGAGTGGCGTTCGCCCTCTTGACCACCGCATCACACTGCAGACTCATGTTTAGCCTGCAGTCAACCAGTACCCCGAGGTCCCTTTCACAAGTGCTGCTCTCCAGCCACTTATCACCTAACCTGTACTTCTGTCTGAGCAGACATGTACAGGACTATATTATTAGTAAAGCAGGTACAGGAGTGTAGCCTCTTTATCTTTTAATGTCATTCTGCTGCAGCAGGTTTCACATGACACATGAACCCACAAGTGTGGTTTGGATAGGCAAAAGCATGGCTGCATGCAATCTGCACATGCTGCAGCTTCACTGTGAGTTGCACAACTCATGGTGCGATGCCATATTGTGTGGATCAGCTCATGGTTTATTTGGATTTCTAAAAGGGTTTGTTAAAATTCCTAATCAAAGGTGTCTGCATGAATGCAGCACCCATGGAAAAAGGGAAGAGGTCCTATTATGGATCAGTAACTGATCTGAATGATAGTGCTTGACCATTTCATCCTATTGAGCCGAAAAGTCACCTTGAGAGGGCTTTGCATTTCTAACAAGGCTGATTGAGTTGGCTTCAATAATAGATTAAAGGTACTCCTTGAAGGAAAAGGAAATACACAGTACCCATGTTTTGTACTGGATTTTATGTTGCACAAGACATAAGCTGTGGAAATGACATATCATCGTATTAGCCGATTTGTTCACTAGATAGTCGTTCTTCTCTTGAGTTTGATCTTTACCACAGCAAAGTTATTTTCTGTATTAATTTGGATCTGAGCCTGAGTATATACTCTTGAAGATTAAATTCACCAACTTCAAAGTTTCCATTTTATACTTTTGCCTCTGACATTAAGACCTCTGTTGTATGAGCAAAGATGATCTCCAAGAGACTGCACAGGCATCTTTTCCATTTTCTACTCATTCCTTGGTTTTGTTTTGTTTTTTAAGACTTTAAATTGTTTTACAGTAGGCAGGTAAAGCTTCTGGTGTTTTTTCCATCTTCTTCATATCTATGAAACTAAAAAGCCGATGTTGCCTACAGCATCAAATAGATTTTTTAAAACTAAGTTCAATAGCTTCTGACAGTTCATGTTCACTAAGCACTGCACAGTATTACATCTAATGCAGCTTCAATATGTGAATGAGCTCCGAGTTCATGAGCTGTCCCCTTTCCTTTCCCTTCCCAATAAGATTATGAGATGCAATTCAGATCAGAAGTGTTTCCTCCCATTTTAAGTAACTGTTCTTTGTCACTATGTCTGAACTTGTAGAAATGGTGCTTAGTCCTCAGATCCTGACTGATTTCCAATTCAGAGCCTGGCTTATTTCTTAAACCATAGGTATGAGTAGTCCCAACTCTGAGTTTGTGCAGAAACCAAGCAACACTTTCTGATCTTCTTAGGGCACAGAAAAAGGAGAGGGGGTGGGGTAGTTTAAGGCTCATGGATGCAATACTTAATCATTGCATATGGGAGGGAAGGCAGATCCAATGGAGATGGGCATAAGCTGCTAAACTCAGAGGCTCACACTCATGGAGTGTAGAGCAGGAGAAGTGGCAAAGACAATTTTGGCCTCCTCACTCCTTCTGCTCTGCATTTTCACTAGACAGCCATTGCTGGCCATCTAAGGATGGTGTTTTTGGTGTGAAGTGTGGGGAGGAAGTTTCAATAATTTCAGCATGCCTCATATCCTGGTCACCCAGTGTCCACCCTTTGTCTTGGATAGATCCCTTTTAACCCTCCCTGAGGTCACTCTTTCAACCTTGAGGCCCAGAACTAGGGTTCCAAACCCAGCTCTGGTGTTTGGTAAGATCATACATCATTTCATAGTAGGGATCTACTCAAAACGAGAAAATGTCGACCCAAAGCTATGATCTGGAGACCTTGTTGCTTACAGTCAGCAGGTTTCTCACTCTTCTTCTCCCCTCCTCCACTGCTAGCCCATCACATTTTTCTGCTTGCAGCAGAACCCAAATGACACCCTCTCTCCAGTGGGACCTGCAGTTTACTCATGAACAGTCCTGATGCACCACTGAGACACCAGTCTATCCAGTCCCTGCTCCAGTGGTGCCACAAAAAGCAGGTCACTGGTCCCCCTTTTGCATAGTACAACTTGCTTTTCATAATTTTGAACCACAAAGCCATTTTCATAATTGCCCAAATTTCACAGAACAACTTGCCAAGCATTACATGACAGGGAGAAAGCTTGGGTTAGGTTAAAATGTGTGTGTGAGAGAGAATTCAAATATGTGTAGAATTTACCATGATTCCTCTGGAATGTAGCCTATACATTCAGGGTAAAATTTTGCTCCTCAGGCTAAAATTGTAGCATATAAGGATAATGGTTATGACTGTTTATGTGTATGAAGTGAACATAACAGATGTGCCTGAATTAAAACGAAGCTGATGGGTAAGAGTGTCCAAATAGAGAGCAAAGAATATTTCTTCACACAGCACATACTTAAATTATGATCTTCGCTTACAATAGTTGTAATGGCCACAAATTCAGATGACTTCAAAATAAGGTTGGACAAATTTATGAGGGATGTCACTATCAATGGCACTTAAGGACTCTGCTGGCTCCAGCTCAGTGGCATGAAGCTTATATGCATACCAGTTGCTGGGGAACAACTTCAGTTCTTAAGTGAAGTTCCATGTAATTTGCAGTGTATTTTTGGCTGAATTGTTACTGTGGAGTTTCAGGTATGCTATTTGTCTTATGTGTATTCTACCCTATGTATTTAACTGAATCTTGGCTCAAAAATCCATTTTGTTTCTGGAAGGCACAGCCTGAAAAGCTGTTACGAATATTGTGAGTAAGAGTGTGGCCTATCACTGAAGGCCCAGAACTACAGTGTATTGAGCTTCCTATTTAATTAAAGGGAGCATATCTTTGTAACTATGGAAACATTCAAATACCTGCCCAGTTTTTATGTATGTGATGGATTACATCATTGATGCCACCTGCTGGTCTGAATATTGTACTGCATTACTCTGTGCCAAATGGATATAAATTAATCAAGAAGCGATAACACTACTTGAGTTGCATTTTCATTCTCCAGAGCAGAAGATCTTGGTTTTGCCCCATCTTGGTTTCACCTTCCCAGCCATCAAGCTCTTTGTTCAAGCCCTATAATTACACTTGAGCTCAGAAAGCAGTTCATTTTTTTCCTGCTTGGGTATCATGCAGGCTAGCATGTCTTAACACTGAAAATTAACTAGAGTCCAACTGAGTTTACTCATTATATTACTTCTGACATTTTATAGAACAATTATCTGCTCTATTCTAGGACCTATTCCATGCTCCCAAGGACAAAGTATCTGCTTTTCAACTGAACCACCATATTGCTGACTTGTATTATTTTATTTTTTAAATGTGTTTTATATTGAGAGAGATCTATTTGCCTTGCATGCTCCTAAAAATGCTTTATTCATTCTGGTAAAGGCCTCATTGCCTTTCAAACCCATTGTTTCCTTATGTGAAGCAATGCGGTCGAGCTGTGAGGCTATGCATTCAGTCTTCAGCCTCTGTGGCCCGGGTCTCAGGCAGGTCAGCAAGGTTAAGCTCCATTTGACTGCCTTGATGTCAGCTTCTGCCTTTAGGTCCAACAACCATCTAAAAAACTACTTTTTTGTCTGTGCCAGCTTTTACATTGAGCTATTAAGGGTTCCTACCTCTGTCTTGGGTTTGAAAATGTTACAACTTACTGTGAATCAAGGGCGAGCAACCCATGACCTAAATTTTTACAACCTGTGCCCCAAGGTCTTAATTAGCATCTTCCCACTAGAGGCCAAAGACCTCCACAGCTGAATCCCCTGATGATCCCCATATAGATAACCCTTCCCTTTCTTGTAGCTGTAAGGAATATATTTGGATTGCTGTGTGTACACACATGCATGTGCATTAGCCCTGACTGTGAATCATTGGTGACCTAAACCACAAGGATTGGCAGAAGAGAAACAAAAGAAAAGAACTGAAAAGAAACCACCAAATATTGTAGAGAGCTCAAAAGTTTAAAAGCTTGGACAAGCAGTTTTTTTTTTGGGAAGGATCACTAAGCCCTTGGATTGCCATAAAATTGAGAGATTAATTTCATTCTTTTTAGGGATAAACTACAGGAACCATTAAAGCTCAGGCAAATCCCAGGATGACTTCCTGTAATGGTGTATATTTCAGGAACTATGAAGGAATACAGTAAAAAGATGTTGTGTGAAGGAATAAGAGGCCAATCTCTCTCTCTCCCCATCCCCTGCTCATCCCCTCTCTGTGTGGGAATATGTGTGACTGTGAGAGAGAGAGAGAAAGAGAGAGACAGAGAGGATAAGAAAGCATAAAATCATAAAATGAAATGTCAGAAAGGTGCAACTTAAATTATAATGCTGAGTTTTTGAGGTGAACCACAATACTGTGCATGCTGGAAGAAAATATTTTGAAAGGGAATTATTCATTTTTGCATAGCTTGATACTTTCTGGAAGAGAAGTGGCAGCTTGTGATTCTGGAACACAGCTTAGCATCCCAGTATCTGCAGGAATCCTAGTACCTGTTAGGACTCCCCAGATGCCCCCACTGGGACTCCTATTGTTCCCTTTATCCTTCCACTGCTTCTGTCACTGCATTTGCCTCCTGCTCTGCTCAGCAGCTAGGAAGCAGGAAGTTTGCAGACCGGGAGGTGGAAGTGGTGGCTGGAGTGAGTAGGGTGGGCAAATGAGAGGAGAAGGATGCCAAAGTGGGCAGAGGCAGCAAGGTCAGGAATAAGGAAGGAGACATGGTGGGGGAAAGGGGAGGCAAGGGGGAAGGAAAGGGGAGGACAAGGGTACAGAAGAAAAGTAGGAATCTAGGACGAATACAACAAGAGGTGGCTCCTGAGGAATTGGTAGCTATATGCCATCAGGTATGCTGCAATTCCTCCCACCTTTCTAAGGTGGTGCAGCAATTTAAGGCTTGGAGATGCTTCATGTAGTGTTGTGATCTGACATTGGTCCCATTCAGATACATGGATAATGGTTTATCATTGTGGAAATGAAATTAGGTGAGCTTCAGGCTTGCATCCTCCTTTCTCTTCCTCTGGGCAGCTGGGAAGAGGCATCTGGACATGTTTTACATCTCCAGGGTGGGCTTGGAAGGCCTTGCAAAACTACCATGACTACTCAGTAGAGAACACTGAGCCAAGTCTGATATCCAAGTCAGTCATGAACCACAGTGCCTATCTACATTGCCCACAACTGTATTTTCATGCTTCTCGTCTCATGATATTTATATTTACAGTGAATTAAAATCATAGTTTTAAAGGATGTATGTGTTAGGTAGCAGCTTGATTTCCATTTTCTAGAGCCCTTGGTTTCTTCTGTAGCATGGTAACACTGCTAAACCATGGTGCTTTTTTTTAACCATGGTTGGTCTGTTGTGTTTTCTCAACCCAGTCATGGTAACTGTAGCCTTTCAAAACCATGATAAGGGACTAAAGTGTGCTGTGGTTTCTCTGTGCTTGTCACATTATCTGAACCCAGGATCATGATTTCTACTGATATGCAACTACCACAGAGTCCTCTGGAAAGAGTAGCACCTCCAGGAGCTGCTCTAGCCATCCAGCCTCTATGTGTGGACAAGTGAGGAAGAGGCAGGTAACATAGGTAGGGAGTGATACATCTTGGGATTGAATTTCTGGTGCAGTGGCTGATGGAATACATGCCAATAGTGGCATAACTAAGTGGAGAGTGTGGAAACCATAATAATGTAGAAACTGCTCAAGTAAACCATGGTAAAGTCGGAAAACCATGGTAACCATCCAGGATTGCTTGCCATGTTGTTTGAACTCAACCACTGTGAAAAAGAAGAGAGACAATTAAAACAACAGAAATCCCCAACTTCTTAGATTTCATGAAGTGCAAGCCTTGGCTGATGCAAAGAAATACCATCTGCATCATGAGAAGAGCAATTGGATGAGACAAAAGCCGGAAAATGAACTGAGAGAGTTGAAAAATTACCTTGCCTCAAATGCGTTAAATCTGCTACATGAGAATTGCTACTTAGAGGCTGGATCTGATTCAGCTGCTGACCCCCCTCCTCTCCATATACCATCCCAGAAATTAATGGATGGAGCTCTATAACTAATCAAATACAATATGGTGCCATTTCTTGGCACAGGTAACATTTCAGCCCTGCTTTCAGATTGGAATAAATTGGCACTCAGGTCTGCCAGTTCGAATGTAGTCAGAACCTACAGCACAGAATGAACAGCTAGCTCAATAACATAAGAAGAACCACGCTGCCTCAGATCAAAGGCCCATCCAGGCCTGCACTGTGTCTCCATGGTGGCCGTTCAGGTGCTCATGGGAAGCTTACATGAGCTGGTCTCTTCCCTCCATCCTTCTGGCTCTGAAACTCAAGACAGTGCTTTGGAAATGCAGTTCTTTTCGTTAGACTTTAGAGTTTGAGTTCTAAATAAGCTTCTCTTAAAGCTGAAAAAGAGAAGCCTCTGTTCATGTTAAGAGTTGAATCCAAACTGGAAACATTCCTATAATCTCTCCTTTTCCGTAAAACCTCTGGCTCTTCTCTGCTTTTGCTGCATGAGGACAAGATGGCACAAACAGTGAGGGATATGTAGCTGAGCAGCTTGTTTCTCCCAATGCTTCCCCACTGGGGCGAGGACTGGCTTCCACACATGCTTCCTATCCACTCCTGAAATGTCGAGATCCGGCTCGACAATTGGTGCGAGAGAGTTCAGAGAGAGAAATAAAACACTGCAGACGAGAGATAAAGTTTTAAAGCATGCTTGGTTGGTTGTTCGGGAGAACAAAGAAGATCTTCGCAGAAAAATCTCTGCTGCGTCAACACAAGCAGCCCTTTTTATTATTTCACAGATTGATACATTTATACTTGCGTAATCCAATAGCCATCGAGTAAAGCAGTGAACACCCTAGTTGATTGTGCGCAAGCGCAGGATTCACAAAGGCTTACTGATAGCTTATGCGCAGGCGCAGGAAACAGGAAGCGTACTTGTTGCTATATATGGTCACAAGCCTTATATGGTTACACAGGTGAAGTACAATGCTATTAGCTGAGTAAGTTGCAATACTGCTGGCTGGTAAATTACAATACTATTGGCTGAGCGTAGCGTGCCTAGCTACAGCATGAATGCTGCGAGGCAGGGATGAATTCCCACACTGAAAACCTTTCCTCCCCTTCTGAAACAGGCTGTTTCTCACATTCAGCCTGAGAAACTTCACTAGGCACAGTTGAAGGACCTTCACATGGCCGTGCTCCTGCTCCTCCTCCTCCGAGTCATCTGTCAACTCTTACTGAACAGTCTGCAGTGTGATTGGCCCACCGTCTACAGAAGCCCACAGACAGAATGTGAATGCAGCAGCTACTTTTTTCTTTCATTCCTGGAAACTGGCATACAGATAACGGAGAGCCTTCCCAACTCATAGCCTTTGCAAGCCTTATATTCTTACACTGTTTAAATATGTGCTGCCTGAGGAAGCACTTCCTTTTGTCTGCCCTGAATGTTCCACCATCTGGCTTCATAGATCTACTGATTGAGTATTATGGGAGCTCTTTTTATTCTTATCCACTTTCTCAATGCATAATATTGTACATGTCTCTCTTGTTCTCTTACTTGTGTTCTCTTACTATTTTCAAAGCTAAAAACAGTTATGTGACAGTCAACCTGTGTTGTCATCTGCTGAGACTTAAAAGGGAGAGTGCATGCCGAGGTATTGAACCTACCTGAATCCTCAGATGTTTCGAGAAAGTTTAGAGGCACAGGGATTTTGGTGGGGGTGGGGGATGGCAAGCTAAAGTTAATTTATTTCACATCTCAAGGGCAACTGAGAGGGAAAATGTGTGAACCAAGGTCTATAGGCACTTAACCCAGTACCATAAGATGTTCTTTCTCTCCTTCAAGACAAGAATAGATTTGTCTCAGTTCTATACCATAAAAGAAGGTGAAGAGACAACCACCCAAGTTTATGTCAATTCAATCCCTAAGGGAAGTCATTCATTAACCTCAAATCAGTTTTAGCTCCTGCATGAAAGTGAAATTAATTACAGTAAAGGATGTAATCCCATTTAAGATACTAAAGTACTATTAATATTAAAGGAGGAATCTTTCTTTCAGGTCACAGTATCATAGAAAAGGAAGTTGGAAGGGGCCAGAAGGCCATTGGTCCAACCCCTGCTCAGTGCAGGACACCAAATTAAACCATCCCTCTCAGGTGAATGTGCAGTGGCATCTTGAATGCCTCTAGTGTGGGAGAGCTGACAACCTCCCTAGCTCATTGGTTCCATTGTTGTACTGCTGTAACAATCAGAAGGTTCTTCCTGATGTTCAGCCAGAATTGACTTCCTGTAACTTGAGCTCATTATTCTGTGTCCTGCACTCTGGGATGATTTAAGATCCTATTCTTCCTCTTTGTGACAGCTTTCAAGTACTTGAACAGTGTCATCATATCTTCCCTCAGTTTTCTCTTGTAGTGTCTGAACATGCCCAGTTCTTTCCATCTCTCCTCATAGGGTTTTGTTTCTAGTCCCTTGAACATCCTTGTTGCCCACTTCTGAATCCTTTCCAGCTTGTCTGCATCTTTCTTAAACTGTGGTCTTTAGAACTAGACCTAAGCAGTGCTATATAAAGGGGAACTAGTACTTCATGTGATTTGGAAAGAATACTTCTATTAATGCAGCCGGAACTAGCATTTGCCCTTTTTGCAGCTACATCACATTGTTGACTCATATTCAGCATGTGATCTACAACAATTCCAAGGCCCTTCTCACTTGCAGTATTATTGAACCAAGTAATCCCCATCTTGTAATGATATATTCGGTTTCTTTTTCTAGGTGCAGAACATGGCATTTGTCCTTACTGAATTTCATTCTGTTGCTTCAACCCTGCAAATCTGACCATATTCCCTGGACTTCCTCATCCAAATCATCAATAAAAATGTTGAAGAACAGTTGGCCTAGAACTGAACCCTGTGGTACTCCACTTGGTACCCTTTCCCAGTCTGAGAAAGTGCCATTGATGAGTACTCTTTGAGTCCAGTTCTGCAGTCAATTGTGGAGCCACCTGATCATTGTTCCATCTAGTCTACTTTTAGCTAGTTTGCTAATCAGGATATCATGGAGCACTCAGTCAAAAGCTTTGAATGAAAAGTCGAGATGGATTATGTCCACAGCATTCCCAGCAGGGAGTTTACCTAAATAAATAAATAAATCAGATTAATCTGGCAGGATTTGCTCTTGAGAAATCCACATTAGCTTCTAGTAATTACTGCATTGTTTTCAAGGTGTTTGCAGCTGATTGCTTTATAATCAGCTCTAGAATTTTCCCAGGGATTGATATCAGACTGACTGGTCTGTAGTTTCCAGGTTCTTCTTCTCTCTCTCCCACCCCCCTTCTGACGACAGGACAGCTTTAGCCCTTCTCCAGTCACCTGGCACTTTGTTTGACCTCCATGATTTCTCAAAGAGAACAGACAGTGATTCTGAGAGTACATCTGCCATGTCCTTTACGATTCTAGGATGGAGTACATTGAGTCCTGGAGATCTGAACTCGTTCAACCCAATTAGATGGTCCTTGGCCTATCAATCTTGATCTGCCATTTGTTCCCACATGTATAAGAAGGAAGGGGTACCTGACAGTGGGTTGTATGAACCCTGGTAATCTTTCAATATCCCTAATCTGTCCTCCGGGGAAACAGTATACCTGAGACATGCACGGGTCATCCTGACATACATGTTTCCACACAACTGGGAGTCTCTTACAACTAACACTCTTCTCTTTTTGTTCCTGCAAGCCTTGGACTCAAGCCTTGGTTGGAAGCTTGAGATCCCTCCCTTGACAGGTAAGCCCAGTTCAATGTCATAATCAGAGAGGTCACCATCTAAGGCATATGTGGGCTGGGTAGAAACTGTTCTTCAGCCTTTCTATACCTGGGATTATGAGCCAACCTCACCCTAACCTACAGTATAAGAATCCTCTTAGGGCCATTGCACAAGCAGCAATTCCTTCTGATTCCATTGTGTAAGTGGGACACATTACAAATTAATATTTCACATAGGATGCCCCAACGTGAGTCAAAAAGCTCATTTCTGGATCAGGACAGGTTGTCAGAGCTGCCTCATCTGAGCTCTGATGACCTGCCCTGTTCCTGAAACAAACATTTCTACTTGTTTACTCCTGGAAATATTCCCTTTCTGTTGTGCAAGTCATGGTTCTTATTTGCAGAAAGGAACTGGTAAAGGGGCAATGCAATTTGTGGGTCTGCAGCATCCAATTGGACATTACTCTTAATTAGTTTAACAGTATGCATATGTTCTAAGCAAAGCTGTCTCAGGACCTTTGGAGAGCTTTCACTTGTAGGGTTGCTGTAAGTCAGAGATGACTTGACAGCACAGAACAACACCAATTTTCTCCTTTAAATATTCAGGAACAGTGATGGAGCACCGACACTGTTCACCTTAGGTCCATGTGTCACCCAGTTGTGGGTCATGATGACTGCCAGTTACCTAGAGGTTGAAAGCTGATATCAGAAACAGGTGATAGAATGCTGTGTGTCTGCCTCAGTATGAACAAGTGCTAAGCAGGTGTGAATATAAGTAAAGGAATTATGACTTAGATTAGAATTGAAGCTTTGGGTTGACTACTTCCAGGTGTCACTTCGATCACTGCTGTTCACAATTAACACAGCTGACCCATGTTTATCATATGTATTTCAGCTACCATGCTTTAGTTAGTCCTGAGCAACCTTGTTTCTGTTCTGCATGAAGATAATTATTTTTAAAATGTCATCAGAATGCAGGTTACTTGTCTAGTGAGTCAGAGCTGGCATGCAATGAGCACTTATCTTAATTAGCCCTAATATACATGAGAATTACTGAGATGAGTGGAAACATCTCACTTTTCACTGCATAGTAAGGCAAATGTAGCTTCCATGTAGCCTGAAGTGCCTGATCCTGCCTAATCTTGGAAGCTAAGCAGGATCAGGCCTGGGCAGAAGTGGAATGGGTGACTTGAGTGTATGATTCTGTGATTATTGCTGTCAACTGCCTAGAGAGCTTTGGCTATGGGCAGTATAAAAAAATGCTAATGTTGGAAAGAAGTGTGGGATTCTTTGCTTGTATCATATTAACATGTTCTCTCAGATTTTCTTGGGATTACATAGTAGGTATATATCCCATGCTCTATGGAGGGGAGGCTGGTAGAAACTGAGACAAGCCCAAATTGATTAGGGAACATCTCCCCAGGTAAATTAGGTTGACTCACTTTAAATATCTGGTAATAACACCATGAAGCTTCTGGTGCTTAGTGTTGTTCCTTGATTTTTGAGGAGGTCTCCCATTTTATTGTAATATATTAATTCATGTGTTCTGCCTTCAGTTCTTGCAACTTACTGCATGTTATTCTTTTTATGGTTTCAATGTAAATTGCCTCAAGTCCTGACTGAGTGGAGGGGAAATTCAACAGTATATTTAAATCAGTATATAAATCATAATGTCCTTGTTTCTGGGAAGTTCTGAGGGATTTTGATTTTCCACTGTTTATCCACAAATGCCTAGTATACTTTAATCTTCTTGGGTTAATTATGATGGTACTCTAGAGGAAGATTGATTGTTATATCCCACCCTGAGCACTTGTTTGGAATATGAGGTATTATGCTTTTAATTAATACTGGGATGCATTATACTCTGAGAATTGTTTCTCCTAACACCTGTGCTGAAAAATGGAACCAGTACAGCAAAACAAAACATTAAAAAAATCATAAGAAAGAAAACAGGCAAAACATCAGAAAGAGATGCAGTAAGCCAAGAGAGCAACTGTCAACATAACAAAGTTGTTAAGGGTGAAGTCCTATGCCTGTTTATGCAGGAAAAAAGTCCTGCAAATCCCAGCATGCTTGAGCCAGCAAGTCTGGCTGAGGTGTGCTGGGAGTTGTAGGATTGCACAGGATTGTACCCCCATTCAATTAACTTTCTAATTAATTAATTCACTCATTGAACTGAAGTAAATTTATGAAGGCAGGCTGGTGACCCCCATGTTGGTGGGTGTCTTATCCATTGCAGCCTCTATTTTGAGCTCTATAGGAACTCAGAATATTCTGAGTTAAACATGGTGCCAAAAACACCCAAAAACAGGTTCACCACCATGGAGCATCCTAGATTTTCAGCAGTAGAGGGCATACAGCATTGCATGAGTCTAATCAAACATTCTGGGAAAAAAACACTTCTAAGAAACCTCTGAGTTCTTTTAATAAAGTAGCTATTTGGCTGATAATGCACATGTAGGCTGATAATGCACACTAATCCATTTTATTGTTCCCATTTTTTTTCAAATACAAATTAATTACATTTCTGTTTGTGATTTTTTAACATTCAAAGAGCAGAACAAATGCCTATTATTGTTCTTTGTTTCTTGGAGGGAATGTTAGTCATTTCCAAATACATAAATAAATGACAGCATGAAAATTTGTATACCTTTTTGTATGCAGTTTTCTCTATGGTACAATTTTTTCTACACATTGTTTTGATCAGAGAACTGCAGTACAAACTATTGTCTGGTGCAATACCACTAAGATAATTGTGTGTTAGTTGGAGTGATGTGATTTTTGGTTGATTTATATTAACACTTTAAACTGAATGATTTTCATTCCCTCACAATGTAAGTATATATATGTGTGAAGGCATCACTGTATGGTATCATTCTTGTCTATATCAAAACAAGTATGGACTTAAAATGAAGTTAGACTTCACAAAATATTTTTGTACATATCAGCCAGCAGGTTTCACCTGCTTCATAAGCCACAACACTACAAAAACATTTGCTTCTAATGCATCACTCATACTAAAAATATATTGTTTTGGGGTATGTAAATTTTTTCTTCCCCAAAAACTTGCTAGGAGGAAAATTGTGACTTTCACTTCTAGACCAAGATAAGCAAAGTTTGTATGTGTGTGCTACTGTTATTGAAAATATACTGTGGTTGGTATCTATTCACTTTGATGATATTCATGACCTATTTATTCACCTTTCTGTGTGCATTCAGGTGAGCAAGGCAATGTTTACAAAAATGGTAATACACATTAGCATCACAAAGACTGGGTTATATTAAATGTATTCATGAGAATGTTTGCATTGGAAGTGATATCTCAGCCATTTTGAAAAACACACACTCACAAACTTTTATTCACACAATACCTTTGTGAAATCGCTACAAATATTCATGGATAATTTGCAGAATAAAGGACCTGTGTATGTTAACAAAGCACAAGCTAGCCAGTGAGGAAACAATAGCAAGACAATAACAAGAAACCTTTGTGATATGAATCACAGAGTACATGCTTGGAAATAACTAGCATCCCCTCCAAGGAACAAAGAACAAGAATAGGCATTTGTTCTGCTGTTTGAATGTTGTTCTTTTCTTTGTATAAATGTGATAATTAGGCCCCATGGCAAAACATTCCTTTCTGGGTATAGCCAGTGGACAAAGTACTTGACCTGAAGACCTGAATTTATACAGGCTTCAAGTCGATAGAGAACTTGCTCTATTTGTATAGATAATTTATGTTACCACAAGAACAAGGGAGTCTCATACTACCTGGAGCAAAGAGAATAGTGGCTCAGGATTGGATGCCTTTGGTTCTCAAGCACAGGGATATTCTGACACTTATGCTTGAGATACGATGAATTTCCATATTGGCATTCGTTTTTATTGGCCATTGAAACATGTCTGGTTTGAAACATCTTAGAAACCCAGTAAAAAGAAATAAATAACAAGCAGCTCAGAATGTTTATACATTGTCCAATTCAGAAAGAGGCAATTAAAATGATTGCGAGGTTGGAAGAACCCCGCTGTGTGGAACCACTTACCTCATCTAGAACTGTTTAGCTTAGAAAAAGAGTGAGTTGAAGAGATGTGATAGATGTTTACAAAACTATGCATGGTGTAGATGAAACAAATAAGGAAATATATTTCTTCTCAAAGTACTAGAGACCAGGATCATCCCATGAAACTGAATGGAGGGAGATTAAGGACAAGTAAAGGAAGTACTTTGAACAGTGAATAATCAAACAATGGAATTCAGTTCCACCAGATGGAGTGATGGCCACCAATTTGGTTGGCTTTAAAGGGGGACTGGATAAATTCCTGAGGAGAAAATTTTTAGTGGTTACTAGTCCTGATGCTTCTATGTTATCTCCAGAATCAGGGACAGTATGCCTTTGTACCCCAGCTGTTGAGGAACATGGGCATAAGAGTGCTTTTATGCTCATAGGCAGCTGATTGGCTGCTGTGTGAACACAGTACTGGACTAGAGGAACCTTTGATTTGATCCAGCATAACTCTTCTCGTGTACATAGCATCACCCACAAATTAAAACCTAGTTCAGTAACAAGATATTTTGACAACCAAAGGCTTGTCAGAATAAAGATGCCAGCCATTGAAAAGGCAATAAACGTAGAGGTAAAGGTAGAGGTAAATGTAAAGGCAATATTCTCTTCACAGGGAATTCCAGAACTTGGGTGCAGTCACGAAAAAGGCTCTCTCTCATGCTCCCACCACATTCATGTCTGGAGGGACAGAAAGGTGAGCTTTTTCAAGGATCTTAAAACTCAGACTGGTTCATGCAAGTTCTTTCAAATAGCCTGGTCTCAAGTTCTGCAGGGATGTATAACAGACATGTTCAATCGTGTCAAGAAGCAGACTTACAGTCAGTGGAGCTGTTCCAATGAGGGAGTTATATGCTGCATATAACCAACTCTGGTCAACAGTCTGTCCATGACATTCTGAGAACAGTCCAAGAAATGACTTGCTAGAAGGGAATCTGTTTTTTCCTCCTCATAAAATTGCCACTTTTAAATAGCAGAAAAGCTTCTCAAGAAACGTTTCCAACCAGGTAAGGTGATCTATACATGCATGAAAGCTTCTGAATGTATATTACTTGCTAACCAAAAATCGCAGGATTGCATCCAGCCTCAAAGTCATCAATTTGCACTGCCTGCCTTGCAAATAATAAACACTTGAATGTGCATCCCACAGTTTTAAGCATGTTCTCAAGCTAAATTTGTCTTTTCAAGGCTTCCGTGGTGTTTGCTTCCAAGATTCTGCAGCAGCCACCCAGAGAGCCTTTTTTGGGTAAGGGGTGGCATAGAAATTAAATAAATAAACTCTCCATTTATTTTTGGCAGTGCAGCAGTAATGGTAGACATATGGTCTGTGGTGTCCAAGGGGGTCCAAGCATTGGAAGATGCCCCCCAGTCCCCTTGAAGTCACCCACTGCTTGTCAATTTATTTATATACTTTCTGTACCACCCAACAGTGAAAGCTTTCTGGGTGGTTCATAAAATACATTTTAAAAAGATACATTATATATTTTAAAACACACTAAAACATCATTAGAAGTTTATAATATAAAATTTAAATATTACACAGGTTCATATATATAAAATAATAACTTTAGAAATAAGAAGGAAAATATTCAGCTAGCAGGCCTGAAAAGCTGCTTGAATGCCTTGTAGCAGAAAATGGTTTTTATGTGGCTCTAAAAAGATAGTAAGGCTGGTGTCAGGCAGACCTCAGTGGGAAGCTTGTTCAATAACTGAAGAGCCATCACTGATAAGGCCCTTCATCTTTTCCCCCCAACTGAGCTTCACTTTGCAGTGGTAGTCAGAACTGTCCAGCATCTGGGCAGAAGAAGTCAGGAGAGGCGTTCTGCCAAGTACTGTGATCCCAAGCCATGTAGATTTTATAGGATTTTATATATTTCAGCACCTTGAATTGGGTTGAAAGCATATAGGCAAGTGCAAGGGAGCCAGAATTGGTGTTATATGATCAGAATGTCTGCTCTCTATTACTAGTCTGACTGCTGCATTTTGCATACGCCACAGCTTCGTCTTCAAGGGCAGCCCCACATAGAGTGATCTATATCAAGCCGCTTAATGCTGCATCGTGTAACATTTGTTAATCTAGTGTAGTCTATTTCAGGCTTGGTCATTGACCTTGCTGGTTTGGACTGATGGGAGCTGTCCTTCCTCATGTTGGCAGGGCACCGGTGTGAGGAATATTGATATGCAAACTCACAGCAGCTTGCCAAGCAGAACTTTCCTGAGCTCTGCTACTTGAGCCCCTGTTAGATGGAGATGCCCGGAAGGAACTGAATTCAAAACCTTTTGTTCGCAAATTATCTTCTCTATCACATGGCTGATTCCTACAGGTATCTTAAGGTACAGCCACTGGATTCTCCTTTGAGACTTAGGATCTCTAGCATCCTCAGTAATTATCATACCCTGTCACTGACCTTCCCATAGCCTTATACATCTACCTTTACCTGTTCTTTAGTTGTTAATACCATGTTTTATTTTGCCATAGAAATAGTATTTTCCCCATTATCTGTCATAAAGAATTTTGCTACAGGATCAACTGGGTTCTTAGAAATTAATTTTTCTAGCACATATTTCTTTTGTAGCTGTGGATGTATTGGAATTGGTAGGACAATTTTTGTTTTGAGAGAAATGAAATCACATGAACTACGTCAATTTCATGTAAGAAAATTCCCAGGCTGCCAACCACATCCAGGTGTACCATGCAAATTTCCAAGATCTAGGGGCAATGGCATATCATAGTACAAGGAGTCCCACAATCAATCTTCACTAATCTGCTGCTTGAGATGCAATATGAAAAATACATCATATTAAGGCAGGAGCTTTACTTTCCTTTGATTATGTCTCTAGAGTCAAGTTAAAATGGAATGCAGTCATTAAAAGGTTACCCAGTGTAACAACCTATCCAGTAAACTGCAGAGGCAGAAGGCTATATTCCTCTGTGAGTTGTTTTATGAAGTATCTCATGGCTGACAATCAGCGAACTAAATCCTTAGACAAGAAGAGACTTACAAGGACTTGTCTACAGAGACAACATGTTTCCATAGACTTCAGGCAGCTGTGGGACCAGGGATTAACAGAACTATACATAAATATAACCTACATCTACTGAATACAGCAACTGGGAGCTTTCAGTAGAAAGCTATGTGTAAATATCTATGGAAATTGGTGCTAAACAGTGATCAGAGAGTGCATGTTGTAATAATAATAATAATAATAATAATAATAATAATAATAATAATAGCAGTAGTAATTGCTAGTCTTTCAGTTGCTGTTTTCCTTCCTTAAAGATGCAGTCCTATGCATGTTTAGACTGTAAAAATCCTACAGTTCCCAGTATTTGCCAGCCAGCCATGTTGGCTGAGTGGGACACGTCATAAAACTCCCTTGAACATCCTAGTTCCACCATATTAGTTTTGACAGAGGCTGTAATCCCTTATTTTGGGACATGACGCCAAGCCTTTACACTTTGCTCCTGCAACAACCTGTCCTTTTATCCATGTTGAACATTAGCATGCCAACAAAACTTTTAAACATTACAAGCTTAATATTTAACATGTGAAGATTACTTAATGAAACATTAAGGCTCTGCAGGTATTCTGTTCTTGAATGGTTTTCGCATGCCTTGGGTGGTACAAAGTCTTATTACTTTTATTAACCACCTCAAAAGTGAAATAATCAACTAGAGGCAGAAGTGTACAGCCTGAAGGGGGCATTAGTATTAAATAAGATGTGCGGGGGGAACCATTGGAGCTGTGACCAAATAGGCATAATTGCGATGACAGAACCATCAGTGGCTAATTGTTGGGTATTGTGCTAACATCAAGAAGCCCAACTTGTAATGGTAAGTGACTTTTAGCTGCCAGTAGCTGAGTTTCTCCATCTATGCATCCACTGAGTTATTCCATCAACACTGGGGGGCTGGCACTCGCGTTTGCATTAGTTTTCTTGGTTTTAGAGAATAGAATTGAGAATTGGTGCTTTTAGTATTTTGAGTGCTATACCTAGATCAGGAGAGGTGCCTAGCCTTAATAGGGGCAATGAACTAAAATAAAATAACAAAGCCATGCTGGAAAATCCAGCAGTTTTCCTCATAAGATGCAATTTTCAGAAAGGACTGTGTCAGAAAGGACAATGCACTGTTTTGTTGGATCAATTTCAGTTACTGTGGCCCGATGACATGGATATGGTGCTTGGACAAGTCTGGTCCACCACTTGCTTACTTGCCCCTTACCCCTCATGGGAGATCTAGGGAGGGATATAAATGTTTCCTTGGTGGGGGGTGCGAGCCCCTTTAAAGGTGGCTGTGATAACATCATCTAAAGAAGCTAGGCCTGGACTCTGGGGTGATGCAAACAACTTTAGACCAGTAGCCAATATCCCCTTCCTGGGCCAGGTGATTGAGTGGGTGGTGGGCTGGTAGTTCCAAGCACTTCTAAAAGAAACAGATTATCTAGACCCATTTCAATCAGATTTTCAGACTGGGTTTGGGATGGAAACTGCCTTGGTCATCCTATAGGATGACCTTTACCAGAGGGAATGTGACCCTTTTGATTCTCCTAGACTTCTCAGTGGCTTTTGATACCATTGACCATGGAATCCACCTGGAATGGTTGGCCAGGTTGGGAGTTGAGGGTAGCCCTCTGCAGTGGTTCTACTCCAACCATTTCCAGATGGTAGCACTGGGGGACTGTCACTCTGTGCCATGGTGACTGCATCATGGAGTTGTTTAGGGTTTGCTTCTGTCCCCCATACTTTTAAACATCTACATGAAATTGCTGGATGAGCTCATCTGGATGTGTGGGCTGAGGTGTCACTAGTGATGGCCTTTAGCTCTACCTCACCTTTCCATCTGATCCAGATGAGGTAGTGGCTTGCCTAGACTCCTGTCTGAACCTGGTAGTGGGCTGGATGAGTGTCAATAAACAAGTTAACCCAGACAAGATGGAGGTGCTGCTAGTAGGCACTCTAGTCATCCAACTGGGAAATTTTCAACCTACTCTAGATGGGATCACACTCCTGCTAATGGAAAACCTTTGTAGCTCTCCCTGGTCTACCAGGTGGGCTCGGTGACCTGGCTCACCTTTCTTCAGCTTCAGCAGATCTTTCAGCTATGTTCCTAGCTGAATGAACAGAATTTTGCCACAGTGATCCATGCACTGGTAATATCTCGCCTGGGTTTCTATCATGACCTCTACATGGGGCTACCTTTGAAAAAGGGCCAGACACTATAGCCAATACAGATCAGGCTGGTTCAGCTGCTTCTGAGCACCAGCTACTGGAAACCCATTATGCCAGTCCTCTGTCAGCTGCATTGGCTCCCTGTTTCAGTTGGGCTCAATTCAAGCTGTTGCCTTTGACAAATAAAGCCCTAAAAGGCTTGGGACCAGGGTACCTGAGGGAGCGCCTCTCTCCATATATTCTTACCTGCCCTCTTTGATTCTCCTCTGAAGTCCTCCTATGAATAGTGCCCCCCCTCATGAGATCAAGGGGGAAAGAGCTAGGATGGGGCACTTTCTGCAGTGGTACCCAGACTCTGGAATTTGCTCCCCGTGGACATACAGCCAGCATTTTCTTTTGGACTCCAGGTAAAACGTTTTTGTACAAACAAGCTTTTGGTTAATTTAATTTATATTTTGTTATTGATTAATTATTTAATTTTGATTAATTTATTGGTTGTGTTTGGTGGTGTTGTGTACCATTTATATAATTTTTATTATGTGAGATGGTTTAATAATTTACTGATTTTATTGTTTTTATCTATTTTTATTTATTTTATTGATTGTATTTATATGCTGCTTTCAGTATTTGTAAGCCACCCAGAGAACCCTTGGGTTATGGAGTGGTATAGAAATAGAATTAAATAAATACATTTAATAAATTCTTTTTTTTTTAAAGATTTTTATTAAGATTTTAAACTAAAAACTAAAAAACATCAATCATCAAATACATCGGACGTACTGGGTCAGCCCCCTATAACATATCTTTTTAACATTCTGTAATCATATTCAAATCAATTTATAAAAATTTAAAAACATTTTTAAATCTAAGCCAAGTCCCATTTCTCCAGCCAATCATAAAAAAGGTCCCAAGTTTGATAGAAGTCAGTATCTTCTTTCTCCTTCAGTAATAGAGTCAATCTGTCCATTTCTGCACAGTCCAGAATCTTTTTTAAAATCAGTTCCTCTGTGGATAGTTCCTCACTCTTCCAGTATTGAGCAAGTGCAATCCTCACCGCTGTGATTAAATGTAGCATCAAATACATTTCTTGTTTGCTAATATTTTCCAGTACAATACTGAACAAGAAAATTTCAGGTTTAAAAGCTAAGGGTTTTTGTAGCATTTCCTCAAGCCATTTATGTATTTTAATCCAATACTTTTTCACATATTCACAGGTCCACCATAT
>NW_025335761.1:5044944-5188340 GCF_004798865.1 Varanus komodoensis
TTGACATATTTGGAAACATCTTAGCTAATCGACTTGGCGACAAATACCATCTATAAAACATTTTATATAAGTTTTCTTTATACAAAGTTGCTAAAGTTACCTTAATATTTCTCTCCCATAGCTTTTGCCACTTTTCTAATTCAATATTATATCCAAAATTTTGTGCCCACATTATCATAGTTTCCTTAACCTGTTCCCCTTCCATTTTCCTGTCAAGTAAGAACTCATAAATTCTTTTAATCCTTTTCTCATCTATTTTTAGCATCACTTGATCAAAGGCTGTTAGGTCTTTATAAAAACCCCATATTTTACAGTCTTTAGCATATCTTGATTGCATCTGCACCTTATACCACCAAGAGATATTAAGTCCCTGTTCTTGTATTTCTTGATCTAGTTTCAGGCCTCCATCCTTATCCAAAATATCATCATATCTTATGATCCCTTCAAAATTCAATACATTTGGATACACAAAAGCTTCCATAGGTGAAAGCCATCTTGGTAATTTATTATACAATTTTGACTGTAACTTTTCCCACACTGACATTAATGATCTTCTGATTACATTTAATAAATGTTGAAGTTATCTTTCACCTGTCATAACATGCAAATATACCAGATATACCAGACTTTTCACTACTTTATCCATTTTTTGTTATTTAAATATCACAAATCTACATAGACTAATTCGTTGGCCACAGAAGTGCAAGCCCTTTGTTTCTTTTCTTTGGTTTACTTTGATTCTAGATGGCTGACAAGAAAGATGGACTTTATTTCTAGTGAAAAGATGTTTCTAAAAAAAGAGAGCCTGGGGGCTTAGATCTGTCTAGAAATAGCACTCACTGCCTGAAGATGAAGCACTGCTTTTGCCTCAGTGGGTGAGAGAGTCTAGCCAGAGCTGCCTTAAGCCAATTTTAAAATGTGCAGTGTGTTGAAACTGTAATCCAGTCTTGATGTCACTCATGCATGGATAACTTAGGCAAGGTCCGTGTTCTCAAGATAGGATGTTAGCCGGTTGTACTGGCTTAAACTGATAAAAAGCTGTCCTGGACAGAGCCACCTGAACTTCCTGATTTAGTGCTGAGTCCAGGGGGCATTACAGACCACACATTTCATCTTTTAGGGGGACTGCAGCTTTGTCTAAGACCAATTGTAAACTTCCATCCAGAGTAGTTGGTTTTCCCACCCATCGTTCTTCCATCTTGCCTGAATTAAGCCCCAGTTTATTTTCCCTTATCTATCCCAAAGCAGTCTCTGGACACTGGTTCAAAAGTTCTACAGACTCCCTGGGAAGTGAGAGTATCATCTGCATTCTGATGAGGCTTCAGCCAAAACCTCCTGTGAATCCACCCTCAGTGGTTTCATATAGATATTTAAAAGCATTGGGATGAAATGATAGAATGAAGACTTGCAGGGAGCACCCCATAGCCTAATAGCTAAGGGACTGAAACAGTTCCCCAGCACCATGTTCTGCAACCACCTCTCCAGGAAGGCCTAGAAGTGCTTTAACTCTGTGTCTACTAAGTCCAACCCAGATAGATTATCTTGAAGAATACCATGGTTTACAGGACCAACATAATTACTCTTTGTCTATTCTCTGGCAAAAGTCATCAACCAAGGTGACCAAGGGTGCTTCCATTCCATTGCCAGGTCTGAAACAGATTGAAAAGGGACAAATTAATTAGTATCCTGCGTCTCTGCTTGGAGTTGCAAGACCTACAGCTTCTCCAACAGCCTTGCTCAACAATGGGCCGTTTGAGGTTCCACCCTCAGCATTTCTAGGTAGGACTGGAAAAATCCTTGCCTGAAAACCCTGAAGCGCTGCTGCCAGTCAGTGCTGAAAGTACTGAGTTGATGGACCAATGATCTGATTCAGTATAAGGCTGCTTTCCACGCTCTGATTTGAAACTGCCACAGCTTTAGTGCAAAGGACTGGTACCAGTTGCACATGTTACAGTGGAAGCAGCAAAAGCACGAGTCATTTATGCATTTGCTAAAGCCCTGAGGAGGTATCCAAAGTAACATTCTCTTGATCAATTTTATCTCATTTTCATTCATTGCCACCTTAGCATTTACTTTTCCTGAAAATGTGGAGATTCCTCATTGTGGAATTCAGTATGCGCACACTTTACTTTTTTAAAAAAGTAAATAAAGAATTTGCATTATTCCACATATGTGTTCTCCTTAGGCATATATATGCTTTACTAAAAGAAGGGGAAGGAACGTTGAGGTGAAGCAAATCAATAGGTGATTTGGAATGCCCTTCCATGCCACCACAAAACATCTATCAGATGTAGCTGCCTCATTGTGCTAATGGCAGGGCCAGCCTTGCCTATAATCCTCCAGGAGAACACTGCCCCACCTCATATTGCCTCTGCTAGTTCCATGCAATGTTTTAATTTTGTGAGCCAAAGTGCAAGGAAAACCCTTTTAAGCGTATAAGGCAATATATGAGCCATCTGTTGCCCTAGTTTTCATGACAAAATGGCATTATTAGGAAGATCTGTGTATGCTTTGCTTGGCTGGAATACAAAATGAAGACTATAAAACATGTGCATATTTTCACACATCTTTGTATGTGAAAATATCTACATTTTTAAAGGGAAAGTTAAAACTGTAACTGCTGAAAACTAGCCACCGTTCTTGATTATCAGGGTCCAGGTTATCAGATTATGTGATTGGTGCCATTCTTTACAGATAAAAGGCTGGGCAACCCATAGTGATGGAAAATATATTTGTAGTATTAGAAGATCATGGGTGAAACATGAATGTAAAACTATAAGAAAACATGGACATATGTGCTATTTAATGTTCTTTTCCATCTTGCTCACTAAACCTTAGCTAAAGGTAGAAAAATAAGTTTTTTCTGCTTTCAGCAATAACCTATTCATAACTGATACTTTATGTGTGTTTGCACAGTTGTCCCATTTCTAACTGGGTGTTTAGCGCCATATAGATACTTTATTGAGTTATTTTAAACCACACTAATTTTGAAAATATCTAAACTGATTTTATATGAAACAAAGAAAATACAAATAAAACAGATTTGAACAATCATAAAAATGCAAGAACCAAGATCTTACAAACCAGCTGAATACAATCAGGAGGACCAAAATGTTGTTTAAAATGCCCTGGGAAATAGAAAACTCTTTTCCCTGGCACTGAAAAGTCAACATAGTAGGTACCACGTGGATTCTTCTGGGGAGAGCATTCCAGAAATAGACCATCACAATGAAGGTTGTGTGTCTTAAGATTTGAGTTTCCTCCCATTGATGAGGAATTTGTTATTTTCTTCCAGTATTGCATGAGAAATGATTTCCACTGAAGTAGGTAGTAGGAACATTGATTCTACACTATTGTACATAAAACTGGACTCTGTGCCTGCATGTCCAGATGTGTTTGAGTTCAGCACTGGGGCAAAGCTGGTGACCCATTGCAGCCTGCTGGCCTCAGAGTACATTATATCCATGATCTAGCCTTGGTTATATAACTTGGTCATGACTATGTTGTAAGGAAACCCTGAGCTAGGTCACTATTGTTCACACACAAAGCACTATTTTACAAGTGCCCAGAATGAATTCTCTGTACTGATGGAACTGAAACCCGGATCTGCCAGATCTCAGTCCTAGTCATTGCTCACTAGACTACCCTGGCTGCCCTTCCAGAGCAGTGCCAGTTCTTGACTCATCATCAAACTCGAAATAATATTTGCTGCGCAGAACGGAATGCGACACATAGGAGAGCAAACATTTGCCAACAATGAAGTAATTGTTGCTCTCTATATTTTCTTCTCCAACAAAGGAAGAAGAAAGATGGGTTTTGTACCTGTCAGGCCTAAAGATGAAATTGGAAAGGGCCATCATTAATACTTCTATTGGCCGTTTTTCAGAGTGACAGGTGCCTGCAAGAGCACTCAGGGGAACCTTCCATCTACTTTGCCTTCTTTTGAATGCTGGTAGGTGTCCAGCTTTCGTCCTTAAACATGATAATTTAGTGCCTGAAGCAGCACTTTGTCTTTTATTTAGACAGATGCTCTGTGCAGAGGTAATGTCTCAATTTTAACAAAAAAAATGGTTAAGACTGCAATCCCGCTTTTGTGTTTTATGCATCTCTTCATTTGCTCCCATAATAGTGCCACCTCTACCAACCTCATTAGCTCTAATAGACCTTTTAGCTTGTGGGTAGGTTATGGGATTCAAAACAATTGCATAATAATTCATGTCACTGTAATTTAAGCATGTTGTTGTTGTTATTGTGGGATCTATTTTATAAACTCTCCCACTCACTGTTTTTTTCTGGGGGAATGGAGAAACATGAATTTCTACCTTGCAGTGGCCTTTTTTCTTAGTTTTTCCCCCTTTCTTTTAAAAAGCCCTAGGTAATTACTGATGTTGAATGCTGGCTGTTGAGATTTTGAATGCACAGAAGCACTGTTCTTTCTTAATACCCTCCATAATGAAAGTGCTATGGTATAATTCCAATGCAGGTTCTTACATGCAGAGCATTTAAGAGGAGCCCAACCTGTGAAAATGCTCAGGTCCATTGAAAAGTGCCTCATTAATCAACTCTGTCAATTGTGATGAAAGACAGACTAGTGAAGATGTTGGACAAAACCCTGTTACTTCATCAATTAATGCATTGTCATCACTAGTGGATGCACTTCTGTTCACTAAAAGCCTTCTCTTGACAAGTACAGGATCAAGAAAAGACACTGCTTTCTAATCTGTATTCTACTTAGTTATTGGAGAGTTAAGGTGGAGGGGCAGGTGAGATTCCTAGACTTCATCAGTGTAATGTTTTGCAGTTATTCAGATCTTTTCTTTCAAGATCTCCAAGTCATTTTTCTTTCTTCACCATTAATTAACAAAGTCCCATTGACATGCAGGAGAACACACATGCACACCCTCCTAAAATCTCCTTTGCCACTTTCCCCAGCTGTGCCATTGCATTCTCCAGGTGATTCCTACAAGGCTGAACCAGTCTGAAACAGGTATACAAATGTAGATTGTGCTGCATACAACAACCTGTCCATGTTGCTGCTGAAGGAAGCCTCTAGAAAGGAGAAGAAATGTTGGTCATCGTAGATACAGAGACTCATAGACTAGTAGAGTTGGAAGAGGCCATGAAGGCCATTCTGTCCAACCCGCTGCTGTTGCAGGACACCACGTTACACCATCCCACTCAGATGGCTGTCCAGTTTCTTTTTGAGTGTCTCTAGTGTGGGAGAGCCCAGCACCTCTCTAGGGAGCTTATTCCACTGTGTATTTCTCTGACAGTGAGGAAGCTTTTCCCGATGTCCAGCCTGAATCTAGGTTGTTGCAACTTGAATTGATTATTCCTCGTCCCGCACTCTGGTGTCAGCAAGAAGAGATCTTGACCTTCCTCTTTGTGACAGCCTTTGAGGTACTTATAGAGGGATATCATGTCCCCTCTCAGTCTTTTCTTCTCAAGGCTGAACATGCCCGGTTTTCTCAGTCTCTTCTCATAGGGCAGTGTTTCCAAACTTTGGATCATGTTTATTGCCTTCTTTACACCCTTTCTATTTTTTCTGCATCCTTCTGCATCTTGGTGCCCAGAACTAGACACAGTATTCCAGGTGAGGTCTGACTAGTGAGTATAGAGGAACTACTACTTCTCATGATTTGCAAGTAGTACTTCTGTTAATGCATCCCAAAATAGCATCTGCCCCTTTGGGGGCTGCATTGCTTTGTTGGCTTATGTTTAGGCTATGGTCCACAACTACTCTAAGATCTTTTTCAGTTCTGTTGAGCCACATGTTCCCCATCTTGTATCAGTGCATTTGGTTTCTTTTTCCTGGGTGGAGGACTTGACACTTGTCCTTTCTGAATCTCATTCTGTTGCTTTCTGACCAGTGTTGAAGTTCATCAAGATCACAGAGCCATGGTTGCCGGCATTGCCATCAGGAACCCTATTCACCTTCTCCTGGCCTTCATACATACTGATGCAATTACACAGGGATGCCAGTTTCAAAAGGGATCTTAGTAAGAGGATATGAATTGCTAGGATGCTGTTGTAACCACATATAATGACAACATAGCTTTTTAGCAATTGGCTGTTAAGCCAGAGACTCTCTCCTTCCATCATGAAATTCAGTACTCATGAAATTATTATTAAAGGTATCATTTTTCTTCATATTTTCCTTAGGGATACAATAAAATCCTGAGAGACACCTTGCGTATTTGATGTCACCAGCTTGCCAGTTTTGCAGTATTCTTTTGCTCACTCTTGTATATAAACATGGATGATATTGAAAGAAAGATTTGCTTCTGGTTTTAACACGGGAAAGTTAGGGATAACAACTGAGTGATTAATCATAGAGAAGAAAGTGCATGGAGAAAAGCTAATTGATTAATAGTTCTCATTTTGATTAAAAGATCAGTTTAACTGGGACTAGAGCTCACAGATGACATGACAACTGTGAATCAAGAACAACTAGCTATAGATAAAGTGGATTTTGAAAAAGTTAAACTGAACTGGCCAGCTGCATAGTGGTATCATATCCTTGCATTTTTCATAGGACATGTTACATGGCAGGATTAAAGAGCAAACATGCATCCAGTGCATAGGAAGTTGTGCAGAAGTACCAGTGATATCTCATAGTAAGTGCACTCTGTCCATCTTTGCAAGCTTGCATCTGATCTGTTTTGGGCTTCTTCCTTTCTGCCCAAAAGAAGGAAAGAAGGTCACCCACGATACATGAAATGTTGTTTGATCTTGCTAATATTGTGTAAAAAAGGCTTTTGAACAGCTTTCCGCCCATCTGATAAATGATTCCAGATTCAAAATGTAACGTGTTAGCACTACAGGAAGTATTTACATAACTTGGGGATAATCACTTACCAAATTCTCATGGGTCACTCAGGTTCCCAGAAAGAACATTAGGGACTGGAATAATCTGATGCCCTCATTGTTGATCAGGTTGTATATTAATGTAGACAAAATCTGCTGATAAATCTGGGAATAGACAAAATAGTCAATTTGGATTTCTCTCAGTTTCTCATTTTCTCCACTTCTTAAGTCTGTACTAACCTTTTTCCTTATTGACTTGTGACTTTTTAACATGCCCATCTAGAACTTCATATGTATTTTTATGTTCATTTCCCTAAATATATAGCCTTATGTATGTAGTTTTGCCTCATATACCCATTTTGCAAGCACTTTTTCTTAAAATAATAATGCTGTTTTCTGTATGTTATTATCCATTTTCCCTATATTAACACTTTCCACTAAAATACACATTTTTGCATGAACTTTCTCTAACATAGATATTTTATATGAATTCTTTTTCAGAGAACTCCATTGCAAAACTGTAGGAAGTGCAAATATTGAATGGGTTGCTGCATTCCAGGAGATGTATTGATTCTGGAAGTGCAGACTTGTTCATTCTTACTGAAATCCAAATTGAATGAAATTCTCTCCCAACCCCAACAGTAAGGACTCCACATGGAATGTGTGCAATTGAATGATTATGCGGTTGCCACTGGAAGGTGAGTGGGAATCAACATGCTTCCTGAAATACCATCTTAAGAAGAAGACTACCAAGGTCCTTCAGAATGCCTGTAAGGTCCATGTAGTATATCTGAAAACAAAGGGAGCATAACTGCTTCTTTTCCTTACAAATAAAAATATGAACAATTAATAATCTTACCACATGATTAAAGTTTAGCAGGCCCAACCAGAGCCATCTACCATTTTAATGTCATTTGGATCCAGCTGTGGTTGCTGATTGGCCATCCCTGACACCGATGTTTGATCCACCACCCATACAGTCTGTTCAGAATCTGGTTGACTGGGAATCTCTCCCACTGCAACCCTTGGAGTGTTTCTCTTCTGAGTATTTCTGGAAGAATTTCACTGGTAGGAGACGAACAGCAAGCCTATTTACAGCCTATTTCTTTCATGACTTCCCCCATCTCCTGAGAGCCACACAAAGTATGGCAGTGGACCAACACTGCCTTGACAGAACTTGTGCTTCCAGTGTGAGGCAGCAGGTTTATTAGAATGGAGACTATTACGGACTTCATCAGTTGAGCACCAGGGCATATGATCAGGCTGTCATTTGTTCCTTACTGATTAGGCATTAATTGGCAGATTTAAGATCATTTCTTCAAACAGCCTCAGATCATTTAATGCAACTGTGATTCTTCCGCTTCTTCTGTGGTATATTCATGCCTCTGAGAATGATCAAAAGCTTTGGGAAGAAACCAGAAGCAATGATGCATCCCTCAGTACTGCATATAGGTGCCTACTTCTCAATAAGAAATATAATCCTCATGAAATAACATGACAGAAGAAAGTGCCAAAGTACCAAAAATAAAAATAAAATAAAATAAACCCTCTCACTTGGTTTCTAGGAGATTAAAAAAGTTAAGCAGTGCTGTTCCTTAGCTGTGTAAGCCTGGCAGCAACACACAAGGAGAGCAGTATGGCAGGGAAGCAATTTTGCTATGAGGGAAACTGGCTTGCACAAGTTGACAAGGTTATTATATGATTGGAAGAAGGAAGCCCCCCACACTGGAGTTCAGCAAAACTGTTTATTGACTCTGGCTTCTCAGCACACATGGTCCATATCCCACTTTAATTCTTCCTATGGCATGTCCCAGCAGATCCAATACATCCACTTATATCAAACTAGAAAGTCACCTGTAAACCTTGATGCATAAGAGTTACAAACAATCTCCATTTTAAGATGGTTCACAAACTTTTAGCAAGCTGTCTTCCTGGAGTACAGAGAATGAGCGAGCAAAAGCAAAAGCAAAGAAAGAGGTGTCAGGCCATTTGGGTGGAAAATCAAAATCCACAGACAGAAAATGATTTATGAGGCTCAAGCATCATCGTGTACAAACTTTCAAGTTCTTTAGAACTCTTCATCAGGCTATTCAGCAGGATGGATGAAAGGGGAAGGGCAGCAAGAAAAACTGTCCTGATGTTGAAGTCAAGATAGGACAAGACAGCATACCTAGTCTACTGTCCTACACACACTTACCTGGGAGAAATTTCACTGAACTCAAGAAGACCTTGTAGCAAGCATTTCCATGGTAGAATTCAGAATACTATATTTTCACCCTGGGCCACTTCAGCTCCATACCTGCAAAAACCCGCTGTGGAAAACAGGGGGATTGTCTCTGTATGTCAGGATCTGGACTGCTCTGGGACTACTTCTGGTGGCCAGAATCAGAACACCCACTTCAGCATTCACAGGATTGTTCCCAGGCCCTTCCTCCTGATGAGTGCCAGTTGGGAGCCTTGAAGAAGAGCTGTATAAGAGCAAGTTCTTGTTTCCAGAACTTGGCTCAGCAATGCAAGTCTTTCTGTTGGCTGTAGTGCCTGTGTCTTGCCTGACCCTTGCTGCATATCCCACCTTACAGTGTCTCCTCAGCAATGCAGGTTTTCCTGCTGGCTGTGGGGCAGCCCCTGCACCTTGCCTGACCCTTGTGCATCTGGTTCCTGCTGTGAATGCCTTGTTGCCTTGCCTTGCTTGCCACACCTACACTGGTCCTGAATCCCATTTGGTTACCCTGCCACAGCTCCCTGCTCCCAGCACAGTTGTCTTCCTGGTTCTTGACCCTTGGCTTGTTCATGACCATGATCTTGGCCTTCCCTGATACAGTGGTACCTTGGCTCACAAACTGAATCTGTTCCACAGCTCCGGGTGTGACCCAAATTGGTCGTGACACAAGTCAAATTTTTTATCACAAAAATTTGAAACAAAGTGACCAAGAACAACAAAATAACAACAACAAAGATCGCGGCCACCCCCACCGAGCACAATTGCAGCCATCTCCCCCCCCCCCCCCCACAGCAAGACCACAATCGTGCTCATACAGGGAAGATGGGTGTGACCGCGATAGTCACCTGATGTGGAGTTCGCGACATGAGGCAATTTTTTTCCTGAAATTTCTGTTTGCAACCCAATTTGGTCATGAACTGAGGTGTTCATGAGCTGAGGTACCACTGTATGTACTTCTGATTCCTGACCCTGGCTTGTTCTGTCACTATGACTGGCTTGTGATTAAACCTTGCCCTTGGACTTTCGACTGTCTTATCTCTAGTTCTGATGCTCTGGTCCCATTGTCTCTGCTTGTCTCCTGCTACCTATGTCCTCCCCCCAGACTCTGCAACATAATGGGATATGGCAGAGAGCCCTGCAGAATATATGGAGGAAGGAGGATTGGCAAAGATAGTGTGCCCCGGCTTGTGTGAGTGAAAGTGCTTTGTGCTAAGGCAAAACTATTATTGGATGTAACCCAATTGTGGTGGATCGGATACCATAAACAAAAATGCATTAGCTACATTCCTTTCTAGTTGAAGATGGATGATCGGGAATGTTCTTAAATTTAAACTGGATTAAATGTTTAAGAATGATGCTTTTTAGATTTTGTAGTAACAAAGTTTGTTTTAGTCAAAAATGGTATTCATTAGAGTCTTGGAAGCCCTTATTCTTTTAGGAATAACTTACCCTATCTAAATCACATATTTAAAGGTCCCAGGACAACTGCATGGGAGAGTGCTTTCACACAAGGGAAAAGCAGGCCTCCTCTGTTTGTTAACTTATATAATGTAGCAATTACTCCTGGTTGTGTATTCATCTGGACAAACTTAACAGTATGTTTTACCAGCTTGCTAGTGTTGGAACGTAACCTGAGATGTGCTGTTCAAAACAAAACCCCAAGCAATGCAGTCATGATCAGTATAGAAACCCCCACTGGCCAAAAAGCAACCATATCTTGTTTAATCTCAGAATAGTTTATTATATTGACATAAACCAGGACTGGACAACTTGTGACTCTCCATCTGGTTGGGCCTATGACTTTCCTCATCCTTAGCCAGTGAGACTAGGCCAAAACTTCTGGAGGCTATATATTGTCCACTTATAATCAAAAACTTCCAGTTACTTATTAATCTATATGCCAAGGTATTTAATTAGGGTGTCCTTCTGAATGGCTGAAGAAGCTGAAGCCATGCAGTATTTGTTTCTTTTGCCCTATATTCAATCCTACCTCTCTGATTCTTAAAAAAATACTTCTCTTTTATCTTACCATTAAACCAAATTATTTCCGAGACTCAATATTTTGAAAAGGATTAATCTCATCTGGTTCACATAGAAATAAAATATGTGTGAATATGTACCCATTCATGCAGTCTAGAAATGGTCAGAGATTCAGGGGAGATTCATTTAATCAATCCACCTCCAGCTAATTTAGTGTTGCTTCCCAACCTCTTGTTCCAAGACTTAGACATGCCTTGGTGTCCAGTTCAAATCACTATTGCTTAAGGCATCGTACTATATTCTATGATCATATGACAGCCATTCTTCATTTGTTACAAATGCTACTTTTAAACTAATACTCTAAAAAAGAGGCGGGATAGCTGTAGTTGCATCCTGCACTGAGCAAAGGGTGAGACTAGATTTCTTACCAGTTACCATCCAATTCTGTAATTCTATGAACTTAAGATAAGACCTCTAGTAGCTGAAGTCCATAGACTTGGCTGTGTGTGGTTTCTGCTTCTGGAAAATATTGACTTATTGTAACCTTACTGTATGGTTCTTAAACGGTATGTCCTGAGCACAAATTGGGAGGAGGGACACTTTTAATATTTGTTGGCACAAGTGTAAACACAGTTGGAAGATTATTTGCTCTGACCTTGTAGATGTATTGACTAAAACTGCATTTATACTTGGCAAGCTTTGCAGAGAAACCAATCAATTCTCTCTCTCTCTTTCTCTTTCTCTATGTATTCTTTTTTTCTAAAGTTTCCCACTACTTCAATAACATCTTCTATGTCTCATCTACATAACTGGTCCTGGATCTTAGCTATAGCTTTTGCTCACAAACCAGTGTTTGTGGCTGGGGAGGGAAATATACCCCTGTACCATTAAGGTAGACATAGAGTCAGTGGGGTAGCCTTCCTTTGTCTGGTGTCACCCAGATGGCAGCTTTCAAGGGATAACAGAGATTACAATAAAACCTTGTGTGACTTCATGTGCAACGTGTTAGCACATCACACTTCCTAACCCGGCATGGGGAAAGCAGCCCATTGACATTGTTGGAACTGTATGAGATGGGACCTTATTATTGTCAATGTGTCATTATCCTTGCAGACTGTTGAGTAAAAAGCCTGAAGTGACGTTTACTTCACATGTTACTTCTGTTATGAACCTCCCAGAGTGCCTTTGGCTACAGCTGAAATTAATGCAGCTACTGCTATTCATCATTCTCATCATCATCTTGACTATAGAGGGAGATCCAAGGGAACTGATTTTGTATAGTGGCACCCAGTTTATTTTTGTAATGTTTCAGAAATTCCTGTCAGAAAGGAGAATCAAATATAAAAGTTCATCCGCTTCATATCTGCAGACAGATGGAGCAAGACAGCATTTTAACAAAGTTGTCTTGATTCTAAGGATATTACTCCCAGGGTCTTGATCACAGAAGATACTTTCACATTGTTTATAGAGTCGAAAAATGACTTGCTTAGGGATGCTTTGGTGATATCTACCTGTGTCCAAACATGTGGTACTGATGTTAGCAGGTTTGGTGAGCTTGTAATGCCAACCGACAACCAGGATGTTCTCCTTGCTGAGTGCTGCAGGCTTCTTTATGTCTTCTATATTCAGTATACATATGTGGCTCGCTTGACGCTCATGCCATACAACACTTTCAAAATCTTTTACTTAATATACAGTGAAAAATGATATCGTCAGCAAAATGGTTGCATGTTGGCATTTAATCAGATTAAACTAAATTAAAAGGCACCAGATTAAGAAAACAATACTGCCAGGCTTGCTTAGCAAAAATGGTCATCTTTCTTTAAGGTTATTGACTGAAATGACTAAAATCTGCAAAAGTGCATTAGAAAAGTGTTATCAAACATTTAAATGCTATGCTGATACTTGTTTTCTGCTCTTTAAAACAAAAACAACTACAGTATACCACATTCAGTGTAATGAATTGTGAATAGCAAGCAGGAATTATTTGAGAGCATCTGTGCCATTTCTTTAAAATAATACAATCAACACTTCTGTTTTGGGAAAGCTGGTCCCTTAAGCTATAAATGCATTGTGATTATTTATTTCCAAAGCAATGAAGTGGAATACAGGTAGAGTGCGAAAGAAATTATTTTCTCTCTGTCTCTTTTTTAACCTATGTAAATGGAAACAATTAAATATCCCGAGAAGAAAGAAAAACTGCAAATACTAGAAGTTTATTAACATTTCTGAATAGTGACATGAAACATTGCAACTACCTACATATGATCATGTCTATTAGATGATTTTTTTTCTTCAAGGATACTATTATATTACAGTACACATCTTTGTGTATCAACAGACGTGATCCTGGCTGCATAAGCAGACAGTTTTCAAGTGCTTTTTAAGATCATAGCCTGTAAAAGCCCTCACTCTTTCTCTCTTAACATTCTATCCATACATCCAGATTGTCACATGCACTGAAATATTTCAAGAAGCAAAAACTCTAGGTCTGTAAGTGTTTTGTCCAAGGTTTGGCTTTCTTTAAAAAAAGTAGATCACAGGCATTTTGTGATATATGCATTTATTTATAAATATAAAGCTTAAGTGTGGATGGAGGCTCACAACTTAAACTGTGGTGTAGTGGAAGCTGGGTTCACAGGGACACAGCCCTATACTGTTTTATTAGCCTGGAAGCAGATATTATCTGCCATATGCTTCAGGAGTTTTCATTCCCTCTGATCTTGGCGGCAGTCCTCATGATAACTGTGGGGAAATTAATTTACACAGAAACAATACAATGGCTGGGTTTAGATAATGCAACAAGCCATGACATTTTTCTCTGTTTTCCCTATTGGTCTGTTGCATTCTCCAAAACCAGTCAAGGTATTTCACCATGGCAAATTTTCTCTTTAGAAACCATAAAAGAAGCAGAGTTTCATTCTGTGGTTTCTCCATACTACCATGACTTGTCATGTTGTCTGAACCCAGGAACATGGTTTCCATAATCCTAGCATGCAATTACCATAGAGTCCCCTGGAAACAGCAGCAACTGAAGGAGCTGCTCCATCTTTTCAGCCTCTACATGTGAGCCAGTGAGGAAGAGTCAGGTGACATTGGCAGGAAGCAATGCATCTTGGGACTGAATTTCAGGTGCAGTGGCTGATGGGATGCAAGCCAACAGCAGGAAGACAGACTGAGCAATGAGGATGGAAACCAGGATAACATAGGAACTATTTGAATGTATGAATGGTAACCATGCAGGATTCCTTGCTGTGCTGTTTGAACTCCACCATTTTTTCTTGATGTAATGTGAAGTATTTTGAGGGTCTCCCCCCTTGAATGGCAATTAAGACACAAAAGATCTGCTCTTAGCTAATGAAAGGATGGCTTACTAATTTGAACTGGTTCATAAAATGGGTTTGTTTGTTCCTAGAACTGGTTGACACAGCTCCCTGATTTTTCACATTCTCTTTACATTGTGTTGGGTATGTTCTGATGAAATGAATAGTGCTCATTCTACCAGTCTTTGCTTCTAGCCACAAGAGTATCCTTTTTCACACAGTTGTCTGGGGATAATGAAGATGGGAATTGTGCTGGAAGTCTCACAGGAACATAAGAGACTCTGTTACACTGAGTCAAAAGTGGTGATCCATTTGGCTTAGTATTGCTGACACTGACTGGCAGCAGCTCTCTAGTGTTTCTGCTGGGAGATTCTCCAACCCCATCTGGAGATGCCAGGCCTCCCAGCTTGGGCCTGCTGCATGCAATGCATGCCTTCTTCCGCTTAGCCAAGACTTCTCTCACCTGTGTGTCCCTCAGGACATCGACGTGGAGCCATGTTACACATGCTATATTGGACATACAGCGGTGTGTATGTGAACTCCTTAAATACCCTTAAATACCCAGTAAATGCAGGTGGGAGCAATGACCACAACCACATGTCAATTGTGACTCTCCTCAAAGGAAAGCCTGAAAAAAGCTTATGTTTAACTGCATCAGCTCATTTGATTCTGTCTTCTCAGACCATTGGGGTTTGATCAGCAGAAGCTCTGGCTATCCCTTTTCTTTTTAAATGTGAACTTCATATAGCTGGGAAGTGACTGGCCAGCTGAGGATCACGGAGACAGTGGGCATCCTGCACAACATTGCCCTTGCTCTAAAATAAGGCTATACAATTTGTGCTGTACAGCAACCACAGCTTTTCACCAATGGCTCTTCTGCTTGAGGGTGGAGGGGGACTGCAAGCCCAAACATAGAGAGGGCCACAAGCTGCTCACCCCTGCCATAAATGAATGGCAGGGGATGGGAAGCGTGTGGCTTTTGCTTGAATAAGGTGATAATTTGTGGGGAAGAAGTTCATCCTGCTCTGTTTGGAAAACATTTACCTTCTTTTCATTCCTTCAGACTTAATGAAGGAAGACCTTTTTCCGTCAGCAGTGAATCTATTTATGAAACCTGTTTGGGCCAGTTTCCTGTATTTGTAAGACTTCTGGATCCATTTTACATTTGACTTCTCCAATGAATCCTAAGCAACGGCCTGTGTCATTGCACATAGTGCCCCTGAGGGACATTGGACCACCTCCACATCTACTGCCAATGCTTCTGCTCCTCTAGCCCTCTCCTCTAGTAGCCTTCAGCTGCTCCTATTGCCCTGCAGAAATAATGAGAAAACGGTAAAGGGTTCCCACCAAATAGGAGCTACTTACTGGCATGGTGGGCCACCACCATGGAAAAGCTAACCCAAAGGCCTTATGCTCAGGTCCCCCTAAATGTGGAACCAGTCTTATTTACTTTAGCTCCCCATTGGTCTGGCATGAGAAAAATTATTAGCAATTGGCTCAATTGTTTAGTTTTAGGCATGTGAGGGAAAAAAATGATGCTTCAGTGAAAAAAAGTGTTTTTGCTTTACAGGAAGATCCTTAAGTCAATGGTCAGAGAACCATTGCCTTGATAATATTGGAGGACAGGGCATACCAGAAAATGAGGTTCTATTTTCATTGGCTTCCAGCATATTTTTGAAGTCTTTCAAAAAATGAAAGCAAAGTTGGAACAGAAAGATATTCACTGAATGCCTGACACGGGAGAGAGAACGGTCTATTCCCAGCTCTGCAATGGAGTATTTCCAGCAGCTTGCTCAATTGAAAAGAAAACCTCCATAGAACTTGTGAAGTACATCTAGAGAGTTATGTTAAGATTGACTAATTAATTAGCTAATTAGCTCTTTGAAGAAAGTATTACCTCCAAAAATGCTATGGGCTAAAGTTAGAATAATTTGAATCTTCATTTTTCAAAAGTTTCCATTAAGGCATTGTCTGCACCAGACTAAATCCCTAAACTGGCTGTACACTGTCTCCACATGATCTGATCCACAACTAATTGAATACTGTCTACAAAATCCTTTAAAAGTTGGTGTTCAGGAATTTTAAAGTGCTCTTTCCAATACAGCAGTTTCTCTCTTCAAAACTATGATATAGAAAATGACATATGATAATCACTGGAGCAGTTCTAACCCCTGCAATTAACTTGCTGGGTGGGGGTGGGCAGGCTTAGAATTAGACAGAAAATCTTCATGGGGAGGGCACCTTTATCCAACCCAGCATCCCTGTTCTACTTATGGAACATTCAATGGGTAGAAAACCACTGCCAGCAGTACTCCTACATAGTGCATGGAAGGTCTCCAAACGGAGCATCTTGGGTACGATGTACCAGTCACTTTGGACTGAAACTTTCACAGAAATCTCCAGGAGCCCCAGAGCTGGGCCCATCTGGGATGCCGTGCCAGTGGCATCCTCCTTCTTACTCTCAATGCAGATGGGATTCTTAAAAAGACCTTCAGCAGCAGGATGGGGAGAAAGCTCTCCTACCTTCTACCCCAGGTTAGTGCAAACTGGGTGGGCTTAGGATGCAGCAGGGGGTCTCCTTGATCAGATTGGAATCATTGGCTTCATTGGAATATAAGACGCTTAGGAGGAGGCCATTCAAAGAACCCACCCAATAGGTTATTCTGGAAGGCTTTTAAATATACATCTGTTATAATAAATGACTGTATAGTCAATTCAATTGTCCGTATTTTTGATGGTTTGTGCTGAAGCATGATACATTTCATTGCTATCCTGTGAAAATGACTTGACATATAACAATATCTTAGCTCCTTTTTACTAAGCACTTTAGGACAATACATAGTTGTAGATTAAGATCTAGGCAGACTCTTTGTTCCTATATTCATACAATCTTTAATTGTTTGGCACAGCAGCCCATTGCATTAATTGTGTGCAAGCAATTAATATGTATAGGGGGTTTTTTTCAAATCTTGCAGAGGTGAGGGTGTAAAAGCAGGATAAAGGTGAATGTGTATAATCCGTCCTTCCATCTAGTACAGTCCCAGAGAAATTTGCTCTGCTCTTAAAGATGCTTTTACCCTTGCCCATAATTTATAGTAACTGATTTATTATACATTTCTATACTACCAAACAGCCAAAGATCTCGGCATGACACAGCCATTAAATAATGTAAAATAGAAGATGATAGTGCAGTATACAAATTTTAAAGTTTAAAACTTCAGCACAAAAAATAAAAATAGGCAAATAGATTCTAGCAGCAGTGCAAAGATTTAAAGTACAGTGCTAGGTTGAAAGTGGGAACTGAAAAGCTGAGATACATGGGGAAATAAAAAGGGCTTCACCTGGCACTGAAAAAAGCACTATGTAGGTGCCAGGAGAACCTCTTTGGGAGGTTCCTTCCATAACAGAAGTGCCTTGGTAGAAAAGGCCCTATTCTTAATAGCCACCCACGCAATTCCTTTGCCACTGAAAGGCTGATTTTCAATGGGACCACGGCATGCTACAGACAGGGCCAAGTCCCCTCCTCCATGCATGTCATGGTCCCAACCTACTTGCTTCCTCTCATGGCTATTGTTTCAAATCTAGGTAAAACCACAATGCAATGTGGCTGCCCACAATCTTCCAAGCTTTGAGAATTATAGGTATCCTACTGATGGTAAGAAGAATGATCACATTCATCTCTGTATTTTTCCTGCTCTGAGAAAGAGTTAGATGGATGTTTTTTGGCATGGAAGTTCTTTTGGCATGACTTGCAAGTAAGACAGTCTGAGGTACCTCCAGGATACTTTGTATCCTGGCAGGAAGTGGCTATTCCATTCCCCCGCACCCCCGATCATCCAGCTAGCATCAGGCTCAAGGTTGGAAAACCTTCACTGGAACTGCTGCTTGCGCGATTGTTTCCGTGCTGGCTGCAAGGATGGAGGGAGGGTGCTCCAAATTTGAAATCCCATCTCTGACCTTGGTGTGCATTTTGGAAGTTGGAGCTGGGACACTGAATTTTCTTATGGCCACCTAGACAGTGCCTAGCAGCCATAAGATTGCATCCTAAACAGATATGTAGGTGATGTGATAAGTACGACACAATAATCCAATACAATCAGGGGTCCCCAACCCCCAGGCCCCAGACTGGTACTGGTCCGTGGCCTATTAGGAACTGGGCTGCACAACAGGACATGAATGGTGGGTGAGTTCATATGTTAGAGTCAGGATAAAATCTCTTTGAAGTTTGAGTGGCGCTTCTAAAGTCGAACCACAGGCTCAGTGAAAAGAATGTGGTTGCTGTGTAAACGTCATCAGTTTTTCGCTCAAGTTGTCTCATGCCTCTGTGCCTTTTCACTGCATGCTTTTTTGATCCTTCCCTTTGGATTGTTCTCTGTGCCTTTTCGGTGAGTGCTTTTTCAGTCGTTCTGAGTGCCTTTTAACTGCCTGCCTTCCCAATACTTCTCACTGCCTTCATAATCATTTTCTACTTCAACACTCCTCACTAAAATATTTGGACAGTAAATGCAATTCTCATTCTATTTTACAGTACTGTATAGATTTATAAAATTTGTTAATTGTTTTCAAGTTTTAATTAATAAATTTGGCATCTAATTGTGCAATTTTTAAATTAAATTATGCATATTTACTGTGTAAGTTTATCAACTTGGGTATTGTTCGACGACTGGGAATGGAATACTTCACTTTCCATTATTTCAAATGGGTAACATTGCTTCAGACTTCAAACAATGCAGAGCTCAAGTGTCCTGCTGAAATAAATCAAGTTTGAAGTATGAGGCACCACTGTAATATGCTTGAATCAATCAGAAACCATCCTGCTGACCATCTCTGGAAAAATTGTCATCCAGGAAACCAGTCCCTGGTGCAAAATCCTAGGTTTCTGGAGATTTTAGTGTCCAGCTCCTTCTATATGCTGATGTTAAGTAAATTCCAGGCCTTGAAAGCATCAGAAGGTCCTTGGTGTTTCTAACCCTAACCATAACCCAGATTTGAAAGGGAATCCTAAAATCAGGCAGAAGTACCCATGCATTATACAGATCTCTAAAACCTGATGTTTCTGGAGATTTTTCTACCCAGCTCATTCTATCAGCCCATTCTAAGCACATTCAAAGACATGAAAGTACCAGAAGGACTTGGTTTTTTGAACACCAAGCCTAAGCTGGAATTCAAAGGCAACACTAAAATCGGGCTGGAATACCCAGACATTACACAAATTTGTAAAATCAAAGGTTTGTGGAGATTTTTCTGTGCAGCCCATTCTATCTATGTTATCCAAGCACATTCCAGGCCTCAAAAGCATCAAAGGGACCTTGGTTTTTCAAACCTAAACCCTAACCCAGTTTTGAAAGGGAACCCTAAAATTAGGCAGAAGTACCAATGCATCATACAGATTTGTAAAATCTTGCAGACTGTATTTCTGCCCAGCTCATTCTATCAGCCCATATTAAGCCCCTTCCAGGGCTTGAAATACCATTACTTGGTGCCAAAAAATTGGGGACCACTGAATACCACTCCTTGTTGCCAGCATTAGTGCATCTTGTTAAAACATGTCTAGATTATTTGTGTGCATGTGTAATATTTTAAAATGTGACATGTTTCAGCCTAAAGCTCCAGCTTTAATCAGAAATAAGAATATGGTACATGCTATTGCTTAGGCCCTATTAACATAATGCACAGTTTTATTTTTTATCTTATATCTGCTTTATGAAGCATTAAGTAATGGGCAATGCTTGGACAGACAAAAACTGTGATTCTGATGCACTTGCAGTTAGTATATGGCAATCAGTGGCCATTTTGGCCCAATCGATCAAAAAATTTCAGCACATTGAGAAGTAACTTCCCCAATTCCCTTTTTGCAAGAACTATTTTGAAAACATTAATATGATATGTAGTTACTTATGTTTCCCATGTAGGATGGTTTTTAAAATGCATATTTCAAAAGCTATAAAATAGTTCTATAAAACTATTTGCATTCATTTTAGTCTTTAGGAAGGAAATCTTTCATTCTCTAAAAATGTATAATAGGCATACTTTTACAGCAGAAATTGTTTAAAGAGCATCAGATTAGGGTATGACGAAGATTTGAGTTTTGAAAAGAAACCACTAATGGTGAATGTCATCCATAAAAGTACAGGACTGATAAAAGAAAGGGAAGTATCTAAAGGTCATCTATAGCAACAGATAATTTTATTTATAAAGTGCATGCATGCACATGAGTTTTAAAACTACATGACAATAATACACACAGTAAAATAAGGATGAATTAACATTTACTCATTTTTTAAAGAGTGAAAAGCCATTAGAAGGAATAAATACACTAGGATGCAATCTGGTGTGTATTTAGATAGAAAAAAGTTCTACAGTTCCAAGCTAGCACAAGCTGGCATGGTAGGAACTATGGGTCCCTAGCTAGAATTGGAAAGGCCATAGGATGTGACGAGTGGAGGTAGAGATACCACTCTGTCCTCAGAAGAGATCCAATTCTTCCCTCCCCCACATCTCCCTTCTAGCATTCTCTCCTGAGCAAATGGGAGGCGGAACTGTAGGTAGTGAGGAGAGAGCACACAGGTTCTCTAGATCCACAAAACTCAGCTTCTGGCCTCACTCTGGACGGCATAAAAGAAGTAAATAGGCCCAGCGGTCTATCTAATGTAAAACACATTTAAGGAAGAACAGGAGATGAAGAGTTGCTGTTGTTTCTTCTGCCTGGCAAGGCCTGCAAGGCCTTCTTCACCAGCCATGCAAAGAGTGGATGGAGGGTTCTGATCTGTCGAATGGGCATATAATCCAAAGGAATGCTCCATGGGACTGCAGTCCTATGCATGCCTACTCAGAGATAAGCCCCATTGACCTTGATCAAGCTTTCCTCTGAGAAGACATGCATAAAATTGAACTGTACAAGTGTAGTCTTACATGTGTTGACATGAATGAAATGGAACCCCACTATATTCTCTTGGACTCATTTTTGGGTAGTCATGCAGAGGACTCCACCCTGAGGGAAGCACATTGATTATACAAAAGGGCCTTGAGGTGCTTTCTTTCAAAATGAGAGGGAGAATCAGAGATGGACTTCTGAAGAGAAGGAATTGCTTGCTTGGGCGCTCAACACAACAGAAGTCCAATCATGAGCCAGGTCACACTGTCAGCCCTCATTATCACCTGCCAAAGACTTTCTGATGTACAATTCTGAGAGCCAGTGTGGTGCGGGCGGGGCTGGGACTCAGGCAATCTGGGTTCTAGCCCACAGTCAGTCATGAAGCCAACTGGGGGACTTTGGGCCAGTCACAGACATTCAGCCCAACTTACCTCACAGGATTGTTGTGGGGATAAGATTGAGAGCAGCAGAACGAAAGTGTTGTTAGCTGCTTTGAGTTTTTTGAAAGACAAAAGGTGGGATATAAATATAATAAATAAATAAATTCTAGTCATGGCACAGACTGTATGGTTTTCACAGAGTTCTTCAGCACAGCGCACAGACTGCCGAATGGATCCCCTAAAGAGGAACAAAGAACCTCCCTGTTCCCTGGCCTTTATTCCCCTCCCCCACAATTGATCATCAGACCCATGGGAAGATGACCCATCACCCAATCCTTGGGACCAACCATTTGCTCCAGGCATCAGTCATTAGTCATTGCTATCATCTCTGGCATCCTTAAGGCCATAACTCCCCAAAGTGCACGGCAAAAAGGAGAAGGATAACTCCCAAGCACTTGGGTGCCAGATGTCTGCTGGGCAGGCACCATAATTTATAACATTTAACCATTACATTTTCAATCCTTCCCTTGCTGTCTGTGCATCAGCGTGCTGGTTCATGTTACACTCAGTCCATTGTGTCATAGAAGGTAACTTTCCACTGCTGTGAAACCAGTCTTTTAGCTGTCAACAGGGCATGGGAAGTCCTTCCACACTAACTTTGTTTTAACTTCCAGGGAACATATGCATCAGTCAATGTAAAATATACAAAGTTTATCCCCCAAGAAGCCATTATTGAGTATTGCCAGAACATATTGCTAAGAGAAGCATTCATGTCTTCACACCTCCAGTTATTACCCAACTTAGACAAATCCTTATTAAAGAATTGTTGGGGAGTCCATTAGACACAGAACAAAAGTTTTTGCTAAATAAGATGTAACCTAGTGATCCTCCTGGTACAAATGCTAACATGGTGATGCATTATTGGGCAAAAAAAGACAATCCAATTCCTTATTCCATATCTGGTATATAGTACATTAATTATGCTTTTCCAAAGCCGGATTCAATGAAACCTATTTCTACAAAAATAATAATAAATTACAATTTTCTGCATTTTTCACAACAAATGCTAAGGCAAATATGCAAATCAATGTAGCCTCGGTATTGGCACAACCAAAATATAACTGGCACATTTCTTCATATGTGGTGGTTGTGTCATTATACTGTACTTTTGATGAGAGGTGTTTTTAGAACCTGGAAAAATAAATCTGTCTTCACCTATGAGTTTGCTATTGATACACGACAAAGACAATGCCATATTACAAAGCAAAGAACCTTACAAGCAACAGCCTGGATGGGAATTGCAGTCAGATGGAAAGGAATGCATGTACAACAGTAGTATCTCAGGGATTGGTCAATTGCTGTTTTGGAAAAGCTGACCCAAGTCAGAAGGGCAACTAAGATATTAACTGATAGGAAGATTTAGATGCAACCTAACTTCAACCTAAAACTCATGGCTAGGCATGAAGAAACATTAAAACAGGTTCATTAACAAAAACTCAGGGTCATTTATGGGAATATTTGTTATGATAACTGGATAGGAAGGTAGTAGAATAAATGCATAGATTATAGGCAAGGCAATTTATGTAATGCAATAAAGAATATCAATGACAGGCTGTAGTTAACACATTCCCAAGTTGCTTTGTTTATTGATGTTTTATTCGTATATTTAAAAAATCAATGGAAACTAATTAGAAAAAGAGAGCTAATACTACCATTGGTATTCTGAAGGTCTAATAGTGGGTGAAGGCCCATTCTGATACTTCAGCTCTGATTTGGATTGGGCAATATGCCATTTCCCTGAAAAAAAAAGGGGGGGGGACAACCCCTTTCTAGCTGTTATGTTGCCCTGTCAAACTTGTGGTAATCAAGCCAAATCTGCCTCACCAGCAATTTAGTGTAGTCTTTCTTGTGCTTGACAAGTCTGTTTTTGCTTGCAGGTTTTGATTAAGGTGGCAAACTTGTGTCTGGGATGTATCTCTTCAGATTAATGGTGTACCCATTATTTGGTCCTGACATTTTCTTCTGGTTTTTGTTTTGTTTTGTTTTTTCCATTGGTAGGAGATAGGGGAAAATGGATGTAGAAATTCAGAATGATTTTCACACATTGTGGGTTGGTCTCCCTTAATGTTGAAGTGGCACTGGCTTATCCTCTGTTTTTTGATAAACGCCTCCCTAGCAGTTCTCCCATGGCTTTTGGTTTCCTATCACTCTCAGAAAATTCCCAGTAGAAGCAACAAAACATAAGGATGTTGTATCAAGCTTAAGATGGTATACTGGGAAAAGATGGCTGGCCCTCATGGCCATCCTTTTGTGTACGATATCCCAGGAATTATTCAACAGCACAATGTGACATCATTTCCATTGGGCATCTCTTGAAGGTATGGGAAAGATGAGACAGTGCCATGGTAGCTGAGCAGTGCCTGGTTTTTATTTTTTTTAATGCAAATGACAGACAAGAAATCATCTCTGTTCATCCATACTTGTAAGGTATTGCCATTTCAACAATTCTCTGAATTTTTGTATGTTTTCAGAAGATGTAGAAAGTCTTCACAGCCTGCAATATGACAAAGTGGAAAGTACTTCAAAGTTTTATTTTATGCTTCAAGTAGGGGCTTCTATGACTGAAAGCTCTTTCATATTTTTGAGGAAGTCCACATACTTGCTGGAAGCGCCGAGGATCCTCCTTTATAATGCAGATGTCCTCCAGTTGAAGGTCTGCCTTTTTTGAAGGGCTGTCCAATTCTGATTAAAGATAAAGAACTGGAAAAAAGGAGAAAGCTCATAGGCCTTGAAGTTGCCCATCAGCACTTAGTACCTGGATAGCACACTGATTAAGGATACAATTCACCGGGCCACTGTGCTCAAAAGTACTGCATATTTATTTAAATTATTTAAAATTTGCATCTATACATTGTTAGGATCTGGGCTGCTAGGGTGGACAGAAGCAAAACTACCACCACCCTGTTTACAGGATCAGGTCCAGGCCCTGTTGGAGATCCTGCTTACTGATGAGTGCCAGCTGGGAGTTGTGGGGGCAGAGCTATATAAGAGCAAGCTCGCCCCTCCAGAAATGGCCTCAATACCACAGGTGCCCCTGCCCAATTTGGCCTGTACCATGACTATGCTATTAGATTTCCATCCATCCATAAGTTTTTTATCCCACTTTTTTCTCTTATGAGCACAAAGCAGCTTACATCATTCTCCTCCTCCTGCTCTCAATCTTATCCCCACAAACGAGTCTGGAAGGTTGGTTGGCTGAGGGCCTGCAACTGGCCCAAAGCCACCCACTTGGCTCCATGGCCAAGCTGGCACCAGAACCCAGATCACCTGCATCTCTGCTTTTGGACTCTTGCCTTGCTGGAAGTTCTGTTGCCCTGGTGCCTCTGTTGCTCTTGTCTTGTACCTGGTTGCCCATGTCCTGGGCCTGGACCGCGACATACAGACATTGAAAATATGCAATATGCACATCAGAGCATTCCTTTTCCTGATGTCGGATGCCCCCTGCAGCACATTCCGCTAGGTGGAATCCCAGCTTCATTCTGAAGTGGTAAGTTCAGGTGTGCCTTTATCAGTGCAAAAAGACACCACAATTTTCTAATTGGGAGACAGAGTAAGGTTGTAATTCTCTACACACTGACCTGGAAGTGCACTGGATTGAACTCAGTGGGGCTTATGCAGAGTGAACAGATACAGCATTGCTTTAAAAGAATGGGTGTGTTCAAGCCAGTGCTGCACAGGAAAGCACTTTCAACAAGCAGCAATTATGCACTCATAAATAATTGTAAAAGGGTTCATGCAGCTATATCCTTACAGCTCATGCTGGACCCTCTCCCCCACCCATGCCTATTGGTGAGGTCAAACTGTAAAAGCAGAAGGGAAGTCAGAGAAATAAACATCCCCCCCCCACTTGAATAATCACCCTGTATTTACTTAGGAGTGTGACAACTTCTTTTAGTGTTTGCTTTTCAGAGACCATTAGTTTTGTTTTTGGAGAAGTGGGAGATGAGGGGTGTCAAAGGGGAAATGGTGGGAGGAGGAAAGGATTAGCATGGTCTTCATAAACAATAAAAAACCCTGCATCTTGATGGCTTAAAACTCCAGCTAATCCTAGCAAGTTGTGAGCAGTGCAGGGAGATAATTTGAAATGTAAATGTGACATTCTCTTCCATGGTAAATTAACAAGACATGACTGCGGGCTCTCCTTGTCGCTGCTGTCACATTCAAAGAGTCACTTGCATTCTCCTTTCATCTAGTGCTATGACAATAGACGATCACCAGGAGCCTTCTTCAAATAAATATCAAATCAAACTTTTCCCATATAGAGGGGTGACATATGCAATGAATTATCTTTTATTCATGCTCTTCAGAATTATGTTCTATAAACATTACACCGCAGGATGATGCAACAGAAATATTTCTTGCTGCCTGACTCCTGTAGCGGAATGAATTTCGTACTTACGGGGCACTCGCAGGGGGAACATGACTCCCACCCTCTCACCAAGCTTCCCTCTCACTGAGCAAAACGGTATTCATCTCAAGTCAGGCAAGGAGGCAAGGATTGTCTTTTATTAAATCCATCTGCATTATATACAAAACACCCATTGATCTCATTCTCTGATCGCCTTGAATTGTTGCAAGTGTAACACAAATGGCTGCTTCAGAAGGCAAAAGACATATCGAGATGCGTGAGAAGGTGTACAGGTGACGGTGCTGTTTAGGAGCTGTATCTCTGCCCCCAACCACCACGAGCACTGATCCTATACCAGTAACATGCTATTTATGCAAGCAAAACCATTGTTTGTATTCTGTGCAGAAGGAAATGGCAATCCCTTCTCTACTTTTTCCTGAAAAGGTGGGCAGACTTCAGGCTTGCAAGATCTTTCTTTCTGATTAGAAGTTTGCGATCCATCGACAGCAGCCAAGTGTAACTCAGGCAGAAGTCTGCTAAGCATTAGAGAACAGAATGACTTTGACTATATGCTCAGCCCAGGAATTTGTGACTGACTACAACCAAGCTACAAGGTCCTTTCAAACAGACATCGAATATTTTCTCTCAGGCATTCTTTTTCAAATCTATTTTTGGAGGTGGGTGATGGGTAGTTTTTAGGTTTGCAATTGTTAGATCTCAATTTACCTTTTAACCACCCCTGCACTAATGTCATACAGCAAAAAGAAGGGGGGACTCAGTCATGAAAAGTTGTATCTTAGTGGGCACAGTTTCTAGGTCAGAAGGAGGACTTGTGTTCATGGTTTTTCCAGAGCTGTATAAACTGTCTTGGGCAGTAACCAGCAGGCTGCCCATACCCCTGCTTTGCCTCATCTTGACCCTCCTCTTGGTTTCTGGGCTGCTTTTTCTACGCCCAAACTATGGAAAAGGGCACATATTAGGAAAATCAGATATTAGACCTAATGGCCAGCCAGACAGCTAACTTCAATTTGCACAGCTATTCTCCCTATTCATTTTCCACACCCTCTCTCTTCAATTACTCAACAAGAATAAAAACATAACCACTATGATTATGAGCACAGTAAATGGTTTCAAAAAGTAAAGGGTAACTTAGGGCTGATACTTCCTGCAGAGCACTTTCAGTAATCGCTTTATCATCCTTTACACAATCCTCTTCTACTCATCATAATAACTGCATAAGTACTCTTACTACTTAGTGCAGGCAAACAAGCATGATGCTTTACTGCTGGCTGGTTTGAGAACACGACTGAAACTGACTGAAACACAGAGTGAAGGAAAGTTCAAGGGGTGGTGTCTAACTATAGCCCATAATACAGAGTTCTAATATTTAACTCCTCAAGGGTAAGGTTCCTATTTAGGCTTTTTTAAAAAAAAGATCACTTAAATAATTATAGGGTGATTATGATCATGAAAACTCTATCCTCAGTCAAGAAAGCATTGAGTGAACACATTTTGGGAGTTCCTCCAGATGATTCTTTTGTTGTGCACTCCTCCTGCTCTGTTCGCTGAATTTTTCAGTGTCCTACTTTTAATGGCTTCTTAAAACAAGCTGTCATTCTTTATATGGAGTCAATGTCACTGCCTGTAATGTCATAAATGAAAAATGACAAGTTGCCCCTAATAAAGAAAGAAAGAAGCTCCAAAACAAACACCCCCCGCCAAAAAAAATCTATGGGGAGGAGAAGCATGGCTTTGGGAAGGGCAGAACCTGTTTGTCCCACCCTGACTACCAGACTGAATGAAAGTGCCCCATGGGTTGCCGCACATGCTGTACCAATTCAGCTTTGCTATTTGCCAAAGTGTATGCAGGTGTGAAGTTCAGGGATCCACGCCTAAGTTGAGCGCCTTAACTTGTTGAGGGGGACTGAGAGTATCCGAGAAGCAGGGAGCAAGGCTGGAATCTCTCAGTAGTCTGGTCTCCTAGCAGGATCATCCAAGGTGGACACCAGACTAAGATGTACCCACCTGCTTCAGAAGTAACAGTGACATCAGCAAAATAAAATGGATTACTGTGATGCTAATGGGGCAGGAACACCAGTTGAAAGTGATACTGATGGAGGTCCTTTCACAGACAATGGCAGTGATGCTTAAGTTAACTTTGGTCAGTACTGCACAGAAGAAGCCAATGGTAAACCACTGATCCAAAATGGTTCACAGACTGGAAATGTTCATGACATATTCTAATCTCCAAGAATGGACATGCTAAGGCGATACAAAGTTCAGCAATTACAGAACCATTGCACTAATTTCCTCATGCAAGGAAGGTGATGCTCAGTGTTTCAACAAGCTGAATTCTGAAAAGGAACAGGCACTTGAGAGCATATTGCAAATGTGCATTGACCAAAGAATTTCAGAAGAAAATCAGTCTATGCTTTATAGACTACATAAAAGTTTTTGACTGCATGGATCCCAAGAATCTATGGACGGTTCTGAAGGAAATGGGAGTGGCTCAGCATTTGATTGTCCTGATGCATCAACTGTATCATGGACAAGAAGCTACTGTTAGGACAGAATATGGACAAAGTGGTTTTCCATAGGCAAAGGCAGCTGACAATGGTGTATTTTATCTCCCTCAGTTCAATTATAAGGAACATATCATAACATAAGGACATAACATAAGGAAAAGTGGATTAGGATCAGAGTGAGGAGTGAAAATTGGCAGAAGGTAAATCTATTATATAAGATATGCAGATGATACCATATAATGGAAGAAAGCAGCAATGACTTGACTCCTGCTGAAAGGAGTCAAGGACTCCTGTGAAAGGAGAAAGCGCAAAAGTAAGACTGCAGCTGACAGAACAAAAGTCATTACAGAAGAATTACAGAACTTTACTGTCAACAGTGAAGGAATTGAAACTGCAAAAGATTTTACATACCTTGGCTCAACCAGCAGTGGAAAGGGAGACTGCATCCAAGAAAGTAGAAGTCTGAGATTTGAAAGGGCAGCAGTGAAGGAACTACAAAAGGACTTTTCACTTGAGACCAAGGTGAAGATCATCTGCTCTACTATATTCCCAATTGCCATGTACAGGTGTGAAAGGTGAACAGTGAAGGAAGCTGATAGGAAGAAAATAGATGCAAAGAGTAGACCTTGCTTTAGTTGACTAGCAGAATGTGCTCTCTGTAGTACAGATCAAAAGCTTCTAGTGGTACAGAATGTTACCACTAGTGGTCAGGATAGTTGAAGCCTTGTGTTTGTGACTAAGTCATTTGAAAGACCACCTAAACTCATAAGAACTTGGTCAGGCTCAGAGATTGTCCTTGGTGTACCACCAAGGTTCATAGGACTGGAGAACATAAAAGATAGGGTGTTTTCAGTGGCATGAAGTGTATATATCAATTTTTAAAACCTTTTTGTTTGTTTGTTCAGCCACATCCTTCGGTATTTCAGCCGTGGTTGTGTCTTTATACTTAGTTGCAAGTTCTTATATATTTTTCTTTGATTTTAAATTGTAGGGGTGCAAGCTTCCCAACATTGTTTGTGGGCAGGCCTTTAGGATTTTTTTGGAGCCCCAGCTGTACCTCCAACAGTCAATAATCAAATAAAAAAACCCTATTTAGTCCAGGGGAAAACATGATTTTTATAATGGTTGTAGTACATAGCAACATCTTGTCAGCTGAGCATGTAATGTAATACTGTTTTGACAGATGTTGATGCTGCCTAAGATCTAAAATAAAAGAAATCCAGACAGGAACAGTAAACAGCATTTTCTTAGACACAGTCGGAACATGAAAACTAGGGAGAACATAGTCTGGCACGGTTTTAAAATGTGATAGGTATTTCATCCTAGGTGCTCATTTGATTCATTTCCTGTAGCTGATTTGCTGCTCTGTTTACACACTAGCCTCTCAGAGATTACTTTTTCCCAAAAGCAAGAGGCAACTTACAGTAGGATTGATTGGGGGTGGGGGTGGGGGTGGCAGCTGAGGGAGGGAGAAGAAACTATAATGATCTGGTGACTTGACAAACACTGCTAAGGAAAAGTCACCCTAAAGTCAATGGAAGAAGAAAGTCAACAAATATTGAAATGTCGTGCTGCAAGAGCGGATGCCTTGCTCTGCAACAGGGAAGGAATAATTCACCTGCACGCTGAACTTCCCTTTCCACTGCTTCTTCAGTGGAAAGTGTTTTCCAGCTGAGGCCTAGCTCATCTAACACTAGTTCATTTGCCTCGCGGGTGAATATTTACTGGTAGGACTCTGCATGCTACAAAAAGTAATGTGTAAACAGGCCAATGCTTGGGTGAGCAATTCTCAGTTGTGGAATTACCAACCTGGAGGGATTAAGTCAGCTTTTTATTGCTTGCCTTTTATGAGCCATGAAAATGCTTTTATTTTGCTCACCCTTTTGACTGTTAGGGCTAGACTATAAATTCTACTAATCATGTAGGTGTTGTTGGGCATGATATTTTCCGGGATGACTGAGTGTGCTCCTACTTTGGATCAGGACCAGTATATCTGGGAGGTGGGGATGATTAAATCTTACACCATCCTTTGCTCTCTGGAATGTCTGACCTTGGCCTTTGAGGGTTATAAAAAGGTAAAGGTTTCCCTATGGCATTAAAGTCCAGTCATGTCTGACTCTTGGGGGCGCTGCTCATCTCCGTTTCCTAGCCAAGGGAGCCAGCGTTTGTCCGCAGACAGTTTCCATGGGTTATAAAAGGGAACAAAAAGCATCCAGATTCCAGCGGTCCATAGGAGTTACCCAATGGCTCAATGGTTGAGTTATTTGGTCAGGGCTCCCTGGAAGGTTGCACTAATGGTAATGTTAGGAACTCATTAGCAAGACTCAACAAGGCTTTAGCAGCATCATTTATTCAGCATCTGAGGAACTCCTCATGCACATCAAGAGTTTTACGCTTCTATTTTTCCTCATACAACATTCATCTCCATACTATATTTCATTGAGTACTCAAATTGATGAACCTATCCCAGAATATCAAGGGTCTGTTCTCATCAACCTTTACAGGGCTCTAATACTGATACGATTTCATTCAATCTGTCTCACTTTGAACTCCCACCTCCCTCAAAGTAAGACTAACTGACAGATTTAGTGACCACTGGGCAAAACAATTGCTTTGATTTGGCACCCGTATGGCCATAAAATGTAATGCTTCAGTATATCTTGCCTTTGACACTTGGGAACAAAGATATTTAATGTGATGGCACATTATGAAGGCAGTGATTTAGTAGATACAAGAATGCTTGAGGCTGTGTGAAAGTTTATCAAATTCAATGGAAAAAAGAGAAGATAGATAACTTTCACAAATGCCTGCCATAATAGCCAACCTTTCCAGATCCATAACTTACGTATAATATGACTGATATTTAACCCATCTTTTTATCTTTATGTGCTCCCTCACCCTTTCCTCCCTCTCTTGTTCAGTGACAGGGTTCATACAACATGATAAACCATGGTAGTTTACAAGCAAGGATAATTTGTCATGATGTCTGTCATGAGCTAGGCGTCCCTTCCCAAATGAGGCCAGTACTTCAGCAATTATTAAAAGAGTCTTTATTCCATACAGCTACAAGGTATTCACAAACCCTGAAACACACACTCCAGGCAGAAAGTTCACCTCTTGCTCTGACCCTACTGACCCAAAGCTCTGCTTATGAACCCTTCAAGACCAGTCTCTGGAAGGGGGTGAACTATGGAAGCGGGCACGCCGACACTCTTCCCATTGAGTTTCCAGTTGGTCAAGCTGGCAAGTACGTTGACAGGCCCTTGCGTCCACATCTCCCGGGATGTCAAGTTCTCCCCCTGAGAACCCCTTCCTAGCCTGTTCTCCATCAGCTTCTTTCCCACAATCAGGAATGGGAGTGGGCTCAGTGGTTGTCCTTGAAGTGCTTTGATCCAGCGCTGGCTCAGGCTGGCTCACCGGGAGGGTTTGGACAACTGGAGCCTCACTAGTTGTAACAACTCAAATATCAGAGTGAGAACTTTGAGCCACGGCTGATTCAGCTATCCACCCCCACCCCCTCCTCTGAGTCTGAGCCACCATTCCCACCAGAGCCCTCCATCTCATCCATCTCATCTCTTCTCATCCAACCATGTGCACACAACAATGTCTGAACCCAGCGGCAACGTTTTTGAGCCATTCACAAGCCACTTTGACAAAACAGCCCTGGTGTATACACCTCCATGGTTGAACATGCTCTGTGAATCCTAGTTGTTTAGGAACATGGAGAGAAAATACACCACAGCAGTGTATTTTGCTTCCCTATGTGTGCTGATCAGAAGATGCTTCATTAGGTTAACTTCTCTTGCTGATCAGGGATTGCTGTGATATCTGAACTCAGCAAACACGCTTGTCTGGGGTTGTTTATAAATTACCCTGAAACTCTAGATAAAGCCATGGCTTTCAGGGTGCTTTGTTTACCACCCAGGCCATGCACACTCACTATGTTTGGACATCATCACAACCTGTACCCAGTATGGGCAATGGTGCAAATTGGGAAGCTTTCAACCAGCATGAGCAGGAAAGGGAAAATAAGGCACTGTTTCCCCTCCTTGATTATGTGAGCATGGTCATTGCTTTCCTTTCTTACAAAAATAATTTGACATTCAAAAAGTGGAGCAGCCATGAATACAACTTACTTTAGACTGGGACACAATTTGCCAGTTGAAGACCACTGCCTAAAATTAAAGTATAAAATGAACCTAATGATTTATCACTATAAATAATGCCTTTACAGTGCAATTCTAAACATGTGGTATCTACTCAGATATAAATCCTGCTGAGTAAATGGGTACAGGTTTGCAGAATGAATTAATCAGTGCAATCCATCAAACTCTGTGGGGCTGCTTCATCTCAGGTCAAGTACAACTGTGATCAGCTGCCAGTGACAGTGGGCTGGATGACAGCTAATAAACAGAATATTTATTAAACTACCCTTGATGGGGTCACTTTCCCCTTAAAGGGTACGATTCAGAGCTTGGGGTACTCCTGGACCCCCAGCTCTCCCTGGGCTCCCAGGTGGACTCAGTGGCCAGGACCACCTTTCTTCAGCTTCAGCTGATCTTTCAGCTGCATTCCTATTTGGATGAACAGAGCTTTGCCACAGTGATCCACACAATGGAAACCTCTCACCTGGGTTACTGAAAGGGCCTCTACATGGGGCTACTTTTGAAAAAGGGTTGGACTCTACAACTTATACAGATCAGGGTGGTATGGCTGCATATGAGGACCATCTGATGGGAACACAGTACACTGGTCCTCCATCAGCTGCATTGGTTCCCTGTTCCAGTCTGGACAATTCAAAGTATAGCCTTTGACATGCAGTACAGAGCCCTAAAAGTCTTGGGACCAGGGTACCTGTGGCAGTGCTTCTCCCCATATATTCCTACCCACCCACTTAGATCCTCCTCTGAAGTCCTCTTCCAGTTACTCCCCCCCCCCACCCATGAGATCAAGGGGGAAAGGGCTAGGAGGGGGGCATTTTCTGCAGTGGTCATACAGTCCAGGGATACACAGTCAGCATCAACTGTGCTTTTCTTTAGATGCCGGGTAAAAAACTAACCAAAAACAAGCTTGTGGTTAGTTTAACATACTTTGTTATGAATTATTTATTTAATTTTGGCTGATGATTTATTGGCTGTATTTGGTTATGTTGTATATAGTTTTATTTTTATTATATGAGCTGTTTTAATAATTTACTAATTTTATTTTTTGTCTGTTTTATCCATTTTATTGGTTGTATTTATATGTGCCTTTCAGTATTTGGAAGCCACCCAGGGAAGCTTTGGATTATTGGGTGGCATAGAAGTGGAATAGAATAACTAAAATGTATCCAGGCAGGACAAAGATGCTGCTGGTCAAAGTGTGGCAGACTCTGGAATAAGGATTAAACCCATTTGGAAAGGATTGTACACCCTCTACAAAATCAGCATTGCAGTTACAAAGTGCTACTGGATTTAGGTCTTCCAGGAGGCAGTGGTAGCCAGGCGTGTCTCTGCTTCATGTTGGCAAATGTGCCAATTGCTTATATTCTCCATCTTGGTTGTATAAAACTGGCTTATTGCAGCTGGCCTACAATGCAGCACTGAGAGTGTTAGGAGGCATTGCACAACCACATCGCTCCTGTCCTGCGTCACCAATACTAGCTGTCAATTTCTTTCCAGGCCAAATCAAACTGCCAGTGATTACCTTTAAATCCATGAATCGGTTTGAGGAGGATACTTCAGGGTCACCTTCTTCTCTACTATTATGCTGCATAAAATTCTAGTGACCTCTTCTCTGACTTTCTTTGGCAAAGACATTTTTATTCCAGCTTTTGACTTGCAAAATACCCAGCATCTTATTTAAAGGTCATACTTTATCTGCATGCTTCTTCTGTATTTTATTTTATTGGATATATTGTCCATTCAGGGTTTTGTTTATTTGTTTATAACTCTAGGTCATCACTATGTAACAGAAAGAAATTATCCAGAATATTACCAAAGTAAAAACAAACAAGTTAAACACAGATAAAGTGCCTGATCATTTCTGATTTTATATTGTTGTATAGTGTAGGTGCTAGAAGGACAAGATGGAAATTTTTATATAAATAAGAAATCTTGAAATTAAGTTTTGCATCCACCCATCAGTGGGTGCCTAGGCTGCTGCCATGCATGTATTTTTCTTGGAATCATAGAATAGTAGAGTTGGAAGGGGCCATGAAGGTCACTGGATCCAACTCCATGCTGTTGTAGGACACCATGTTACACCATCCCACTCAGATGACTGTCCGGTTTCTTTTGGAGTGTCTCTAGTGTGGGAGAGCCCACCACCTCTCTAGATAGCTGGTTCCACTGTTGTAGTCCTCTGACAGCGAGGAAGCTTTTTCCTTGAATCTTAGTTGTCGCAACTTGAATCGATTATTTTGTGTCCTAAACTCTGGCATTAGCAAGAGTGTATCTTGACTTTCCTCTTTGTGACAGCCTTTGAGGTACTTATAGAGGGATCCATGTCCCCCCTCAGTCTTCTCTTCTCGAGGCTGAACATGCCCAGTTCTCTCTGTCTCTCCTCATAGGGCAGTGTTTCCAAACCCTGAATCATTTTTGTTGCCCTCCTCTGCACCTTTTCTAATTTTTCTGAAACTTTCTTAAATCTTAGTGCCCACCACTGGACACAGTATTCCAGATGGTGTCTGACTAGTGAGGCGTATAGGGGAATTATTATTTCTCATGTTTTGGAAATAATACTTCTATTAATGCATCCCAAAATAGCATTTACCATTTTTGAATCAGCATCACATTGTTGGCTCATATTTAGCCTGTTGTCCACAATAGTTCTAAGGTCTTTTGTCTTTTCAGTTCTGTTGAGCCACATATTCCACATCTTGTATTGCTGCATTTGGTTTCTTTTTCCTGGGTGGAGGACTTGGCACTTGTCCTTATTGAATTTCATTCTATTGCCCAGTGTTCAAGTTAATCAAGATCACCTTGGATCCTCATTCTGTCTTCTAGGATGTTTGGTATTCCACCCAGTTTGTAATGTCTGAAAGTCTGATTATCTTTCCTTGTACTTCCTCATCTAAATCATTAATAAAGAGCACCAGGGCCAGGATTGAACCCTGGGGCACTCCACGAGTTACCTCCACACAGTTTGAGAAGGTGCCATTGACAAGCACTCTGTGTCCAATTTTGGATCCGCCTTTTCTATCTAGTCCACTTTTTGCTCATTTGCTTAGTAGAATGTTGTGCTACACTATGCAGAGTTGAAAGCTTTGCTAAAGTCTCTGTAGATATGTCCACAGTGTTCCCTCTGTCCACTTGGGAGGTTACCCAGTCAAAAAAGGAGTTTAAATTAGTCTGACAGGATTTATTTTTGAAAAATCCATGTTGGCTTCTAGTAATCACTACATCAATCTTACTGTTTTAGGGCATGTAATAACGAATCTTCATCCATTTCAGTGATACCTGTGTTACTGTTCTAGTGAATTAGGTGGATATTCCTCAGTGCAAGTGAATGATAGATTGATAGATTGCATGACCCACCTGTTACTCTTCTTAACTCCTTTCACAACCCTTGGACAGTTTCTGAAGATATTCAATCAATTAATATTGATTCTTGTGGAGCTGAAGAGGTGTAAAAAGTTGTAAAGAAACAAGGGAGGGGAACAACCTCCCACAAGCCGAAGATCTGTGACTGTAGAATGTATAATCGTGGGAGATACAGCCAGCTCTCTCCTGATTCTAAATAAACCTTAAAGACTGGATGTTCTACTCTACTTTTCAACAGATGAATGTTGATATTTATTTTTCATATTGGACTTTTTACTGCAGCTGTACTTTTATTGAATTGAATACATTCAATATAGATTGAATCCGATATGCTATTGTGTTATCGTTTAAGTTTGTAAATTGCTCTAAGGATGCTTTGCCTCAAAAGGTGGCATGGAAATATTTCAAAACAACCAACAAATACATAAAATCCTAAGAAGCCAATGAACTTTGTGAAATAGCAACCCAGATCACTCAACAGTTGTTTTCTTGTTCTTTTTTAATAGCCTGGTTTGTTGTGAAGGAGGCAGATTGCCTGTGCTTGCTGTCAGATCGCTCAGTGTACAAGTGGAAGCAGCTATAAACCCCCAGAATGCTCTGACCTTTGTTGTTTAGTGTTCCATCTGAACCCAGACCTTTGGTGATCTCTCCCTCATGAGCCAGAGAAACAGCCCTCGGGGAAACTGTGGGTTTTTTCTACCACTTGTCCTTGGACAGACAAGCCAGATGTTAGGGTTCAGATGAAACACTGGACAATTCAGGACTGGAGCAATCCCTGGTGGTTCAGCTGCTCCAACTTGCAGTGGGTGTGAGTGGGAAATGTGCAGCAGCATCTTCTGTGCAACCAAACAGGTTTTTTTTAAAAAAAGAAAACATGGTTGTGGTTAAGTGTGTACTGGGCCAGTGTAGAGCTGAATTTCAGATGTTTGTGGAAAATAATGACCCATTCATTGGTGTGTTTGTGTGTTTGCTGAGTACCTGTAATATACCTTTAAAAATATATCATGGGGTTCAGTGAAATGGTTATGAAATGTGTGATAAGGCCCCCAGGAATAATATGGTACTCATTGCGACAAGTGTTATTAGTATCCTTATTACGGTGTGAAAGGACTTTCAGATCTTTCAAAGTTTCAATATGTATACTTATTAATTGATCTCTTGGTCTGTACACTTACCATTAAAGTTAGTCCTATTCAACTCACTTCCCAGTAAACAGGCACAAGATCATGTTGTTGGACTTGTGTATGATTGCATTATGGACACAGAAATCTCAAGTTTATCTAGAAGGTATAATACATTCTCATTGCTTAAATACATCAGTCTGTGATATTCTTATGAAAACAGACTGGCAGACGATTGTGGTATCATGTCTCTGGTGGTGTATGGTAAATTTATCGGAAGAAGGCTTAAAACTCATATAATGCAAATGATTGCATTATAAATTCCCATGGGGGGGGAGGTGAATTCCTAACTCAAGCTGCAGATCAGCTTATGCCTTTAAGCACAGGGACTGGTAGACCTTGTAATTTTATCCTGTCTAGTGTAACTGCAGATGTTTTTCTTACAGAATGCATATGTGTCTAAGCCATCCTTCTTCCTGAATCTTTCTAAGCTATTTACCTCAATAATTCACTTTTCATTTTCTCTAGGTTCTGATGTAGGTGATGATTTGTAATATTCAAAATTGGTTTGAAAGCCCAGCATCTTGGTTCTTCAGAAATCACAAAGAATTCCATCTCAAGGATATTAGTCATGGGTTTCTGGAAGTGTTCTGATTATGCATAATAAAATGAGGACATTAAGCAGCATCCGAAGTTTGGCAGTGTGTCTCCTATAAAATACACTGCCTTGTTTACACGGTAATACAAATGCATAAACATCTATTAACAAAATTAATGTTGAACAATTGCTGTAATCTAACTTTGCTTAGAAAACACCTCCTGTAAATGAATTGGGTTAATAGCAGTCTTCTGACTGGGTTTATCTTGTAAACAAGACAATGAACTGTGTATACAAATTCACTCCAACAATGCCAAGATTATAAAACATAAACTGGGAAATGCAAATTGAGGGAAACTTATGATGAGCAGATATAATTAAAAGTATGTCATTGCAGTACTGTGCAATGCATCATATGGTGTTTCGAAATCTCTGCAGCAAATCTGTGTATTGAAGGAATCAGGTTCAAAAGAAACTGGAGAAGAGAGCTACGATTATACCAGAAGCTGCAGCTCTGTGGTCGTTGATGTACCACCTATCCGAATATGCCTCTCCAGGACCAGTCAAAGGTAGGGCTTATTGTTCCCATGGTGGGTTGTCATGCCATTCAAACAACAACATAATTCATCATGGGTCAAGTACGTTTTTCTGCACAGCCCATCATTTCTGCAAATTCTAAACACATTCCAACCATCAAAATCATAAAACGAAACCTCACTTTTCTAACTCTAAACCTACACTGGTGCAGATCCCTAACACCAATATAGAGGTAAAACGCCATTGCAAAAAGGGTGATTTTGAAAAAGCCTTCCTTCAGTACCTTTTTCTGCACAGCTTATCATTTCTGCCCATTATAAACACACAGCAACAATCCTAATCTTAACAGAACACCTAGTTTTCCTAAGCCTAAGCTACCCTGGTGACAATCCCTAACCCTAATATAGGAGTAAATTTCCATTAAAAATAAGACAACTTTGAAAAAGTATTCCTTGAATACCTGTTTCTGCACAGCTCATAATTTCTGCCCATTCTAACCACAACCCAACCATCAAAATCATAAAAGGAATCATCGTTTTTCTAACCCTAACCTGGTGCAGATTCCCTAACATACGGGAAAAATACAATTGAAAATAGGGTGATTTTGAAAAAGTCTTCCTTGAGTACCTATTTCTGCACAGCTCATAACTTCTCCCAAATCTAGACACATTCCAACCACCAAAATCTTAACAGGACACCTCATTTTTCAAACCCTATCCTGGTGAGATCCCTAACCCTAGACACATGGCATGAACCTATCAGGAGAAGTCTATACAAAGTTCTTTTTGTGGATTTGATTTGTAAACCCTGGGAATCTTGTAAATGTGTGTACATTTGGCATTTTGAAACCATGTAAATAACGGATGGGGTATTTTCTGTTTTTGTAATGTTGCAATTTTTGGGCCTTTTGTACCTTTGTAGTATGTTTTTTATTTAAATAAAAAATTTCAACCTAAAAAAAAATTTTTAACCTAATATACATGTAAATTCCCATGGAATTAATGTGATGTTGAAAATTTCTTCCTTGAGCACGTTTTTCTGCACAGCTCATCATTTCTGCCCATTGTAAACACATTCCAACCATCAAAATCTTGACAGGAGACCTCCTTTTTCTAATCCTACCCCTAACCCTGGTGCAGATCCCTAACCCTAATATAGGAATAAAAAATATCTGAAAATAGGTTGATTTTGAAAAAGCCTTTGTTGAGTAGATTTTTTGGCCCAGCTTATCATTTCTGTCCATTCTAAACACATTCCAACCATCAGAATAATGCGAGGACATCTTGTTCTTCTAATCCTAACCCTGCCCTGGTACACACCCCTAACCCTCATATAGGCGTAAACATCCACTGAAAATAGGACTATTTTGAAAAAGGCTTCCCTGAATAGTTTTTTCTGCAAAGCTCATAATTTCTGTCCATTCTAAACACATTCAAACCATCAGAATCAAGCCAGGACACCTTGTTTTTCAAACCCTAACCCTACCCTGGAGCACACCCCTAACCCTAATATAGGCCCAAAAATTCCTTTGAAAATAGGGCAATTTTGAAAAAGCCTTTCCTGAGTAGTTTTTTCTGCAAAGCTCATAATTTCTGCCCAATCTTAACACATTCTAACCATCAGAATCATGCTATGACACCTCATTTTTCTAACTCTAACCTACCCTTGTACACAGCCCTAACCCTAATATAGGCCCAAAAATTCCTTTGAAAATAGGGCAATTTTGAAAAAGACTTCCTGAACTAGCTTGTTCTGCACAGCTCCTCATTTCTGCCCATTCTAAGCACATTCCAACCATCATAATCATACTAGGGGACCGCGTTTTGCTAACCCTAACCCTACCCTTGAGCATACTCCTAGCCCTAATATATGGGTTTGGAAATGGGGCAATTTTTAAATAGCAGTTCTTGAGTAGCTCTCTCTGCACAGCTCATTATTTCTGCCCATTCTAAACACATTCCAACACTCAAAATAATGCCAGGATACCATGTTTTTCTAAACTGAACCCTTCCCTGGTGCACACCCCAAACCCTAATATTGTGGTAAAATGCCAATGAAAATATGGCAATTTTTAAAAAGTTATCCTTGAGTATCTCTTTCAGAACAACTCATCATTTCTACCCGTTCTAAAAATATTCCAACCATCAGAATCTCACCAGGACACCTCATTTTCCTAACCCTAACCCTACCCTGGTGCGCACCCCTTACTGTAATATAGGGCTAAAGTACCATTGAAAATATGGCGATTTTCAAAAAATCTTCCTTGAGTAGGTTTTTATGCACGGCTCATCATTTCTTCCCATTCTAAATACAGTGCAATCATAAGAATCATACCAGGACACGACATTTTTATAACCCTCTCCCTACTGCGGAGAGCCACCGTAACTCCAAAATAAGGCAAAAGTTCTTTGAAAGTAGGGCGATTTTGAAAAAGCTGTACTTGAGTAGCTTTTTCTGCATAGATTATCATTTCTGCCCATTCAAACATATTACATCCATCAGTATCATACCAGGACACCTCGTTTTCCTTACCCAAACCCTACTTTGTGCACACCCTTAACCCTTATGTAGGGGCAAAATGCTATTGAAAATTGGGCAATTTAGAAAAACCCTTCCTTGAGTAGCTTTCTCTGAACAGGTAATTATTTCTTCCCCTTCTAAACACATTGCAACCATCAGAATCACACCAGGACACCTCATTTTCCCAACCCCGACTCTACCCTGGTGGACACCTTTAACCTTAATATAGGGAAAAATTGCCATTGAAAATATGGCTATTTTAAAAAAGCCTTCCTTGAGTAGCTTTCTCTGCACAGCTCATTATTTCTGCCCCTTCTAAACTCATACGCTCATAGCAACCATCAGAATCATACCAGGACACCTTATTTTTCCAACTCTAACCCTTTCCTGGTGCACACCCCTAACCCTAATATGGGGTAAAATGCCATTGAAAATAACATGATTTTGAAAATGTGGTCCTTGAGTAGCTTTTTCTGCACAGCTTATCATTTCTGCCCTTTCTAAACACATCCAACCATAGCAATTATACCAGGACACCTCATTTTTCTAACCCTAACTCTCCCCTGGTACACACCTTTAACCCTAATATATGGGTAAACTTCCATTGAAAATAGAGCTATATACAAAAAACTGTCCTTGAGTACTTTTTTCTGAGCTTCTCATTTTTTCTGTCCATTTAAACATCTTCCAACCATCAGACTCATGTCAGGAAATCTTGTTTCTCCTACCTGGGGCACACCTGTAACCCTAATATAGGCCTAAATTTTCATTTAAAATAGGGTGATTTTGAAAAAGCCTTCCTGGAATAGCTCTTTCTGCACAGCTCATCATTTCTGCCCATTCTAAACACATTGCAACCATCAGAATCATACCTGGACACCAAGTTTTTATAACGATCACCCTACCATTGCGCACATCCCTAACTCTAAAATAAGGCTAAATTTCCATTGAAAATAAGGCGATTTTGAAAAGGCATCCTTGAGTAGCTTTTCCTGCACAGCTCATCATTTCTGGCCTGTCCAAACACATTCCAACCATCAGAATCACACCAGGACACCTTGTTTTCCTAACCCTAACCCTACCCTGGTGCAGATCCATAACCCTAATACAAGTATATAATACATTGGTACTTCGGCTCACTAATGGCTCAGTTCACAACCAAATAGGGTTGCGAACAAAAATTTCATAAACGTTTTGACTCAGGTCATGAACGTCACATTGGGTGGCGACCAAGATCATGGCCATCTCCTTACTCCCCCGAGTGGGTGGATGGCCATGATTGTGCTGGAGACGGGAAGGGAGGGTGATGCCAGTGTGCCCACATTCTCTCCAGTCTCTCTCCGCGTGCAGGGATCACGGTAATGTGGGGGGGGGGGGGGGGGACTGCACTCCTGTTCGGGGTGGGGGGGGGGGGGGGGAGATGGCAGCGGTCTTTGTTGTTCTTTGTCACTTTGCTTCACATTTTTCTGATTAAAAAAAAATAGGTACAGAATGGATTAACCTTATTTACATTGAACCTTATGGAGAAATTTAACTTGGATGACCAATTTGGGTCATGACCAGAGTCCTGGAACGGATTAAGATCGTGAGCCAAGGTACCGCTGTACCTTTGAAAATAGGGTGATTTTGAAAAAGCCTTCCTTGAGTACAAGTTAGACACCCTTCCAAAGCTAACCTTGGCCATTTGAATGAAGGAGGCAGATAGCCTGTTTTATCATCAGTTAAAACATATGTATGTTGAAAGGCGAGCTACATATTAGGTTGAATTACACCATTTGTTAAGCAACCCTATTTTCTGGGCAATTTTGCCCTGCAGCTTGGTCATCACCAAATACAAAACTCTCCTGGGCTCAAGCAGGATAGGGTGGAATGTCTGAGACTTTCCCACACCTATTCCCTCTTTCTTCTTTTGGTGCCTAATTTCTCTTCTCGTTTGTTCGAATTTATCCCCCTTCCTCCATTGTGAGATTGTGTTGGGAAGAATGAGATGTCCCTAGAACCATCTGCCACTTTGTCTTGGCTGCCTTCAAGCAGCAATGGACCAGCAACAAGGGCATGGAGGCGGGGTCTCTTATACCAGGGACCATGGATTAAATCTATTATTATTATTATTATTACTATTACTATTACTATTACTATTACTATTACATTTCTATGCCGCCTCTTGCCGAAGCCTCGGGGCGGCTTACAACACAATAAGATACATTGAAATACAATAGAACATAATAAATTACCACTAAATACAAAAATACAAAAAATACACTGAGATACAATAATATAAAATTAAAATTAACAGTATAAAATAAGTAAATAAAGAATATAGGAGGAGAAAAGAGAAGGAAGAAGAAGTTGCCCTGGCCAGATCATATGTTTTAACAATTAAAATGATGTTTAAATAAAAAGGTCTTTACCTGGCGCCGAAAAACCAGTAACGATGGTGCCAGGCGGACCTCTTTGGGGAGTGAATTCCATAGGTTGGGTGCCACCGCAGAGAAAGCCCTCCTCTGAGTACTTACTCTCCTAATTTCTTTCATGGAGGGTTCCCAGAGAAGGGACTCTCCCGCAGATCTCAAGGGGCGGTTGGGCATATACGGACGTAAGCGCTCGTTCAGGTAGCCAGGACCCAAGCCGTTTAGGGCTTTATAGGTCATAACCAACACCTTGAATTGGGCCCGGGCTTCAATGGGAAGCCAGTGAAGCTGACGGAGGACTGGAGTCATGTGAGCATAACGCCCCGTCCCCGTCAGCAACCTGGCAGCTCTATTTTGCACCAATTGAAGTGTTTGGACCGTCTTCATTGGACTCATGATTGAATATGGTTCTATTGTAAAATGGTTTAATGTGAAGAATACATAAATATTCCATCAAGTGGAACATGGAGAAATGACTAATCTTTTCCTCCTGCTCCTTGGAGCATTTTGTTAACCCTTTTGCCTTGACATTTATTTTTGTGGTGTCTACTTCTGGGCGGTTTTGTACCTTTTGTCAAGAAAATGGAAAATATTTCTTAATGAAGATGTTTATTATTAAAAACACACAGGATTAGTGATAAATCTGCCTTAAGCTATCAAAGAAGAACCTGAGGGGAAAATGGAAGCTGTGTAGTCTTGCTGCACATTCATCTTAAAAAGCAGGGAATTTTATTTCTGAAATCCCATTATTAGTATCTTTACAATAATCGTTGCTTTTGTACAAAGAAATTACAGATGTGTAATATTTCTTTGTACATGGATTTGTACATGGATTTGATCATGGATTTGTACATGGATTTGATCATGGATGAGAGGGCCGACCTGGCGTGCATCACAGAGACCTGGGCGGGTGAGGGGGGGATGTTTCCCTCCCACAATTGTGCCCGCCCGGGTACCTGGTCCAGCACCGACCATGCCTGGAGGGGAGGGGAGGGGGGGTCGCTCTGGTTTATTGAGCTTTTATTTCCCTTGTGGGGCTTCCTGTCCTCTCGAGGCTGGGGCTGGAGTGCCTCCACTTGGTGTTGGGCGACCGAGACAGACTGGGGATCCTGTTGGTGTACCGTGCACCCTTCTGCCCAACAGACTTCCTGCCTGAGCTGACGGAGATCGTCTCGGACCTGGTGTTGAAGATTCCCAGGATGTTGGTCCTGGGGGACTTCAATCTCCATGCCGAGACAGTTCTAACTGGGGCAGCTCAGGACTTCATGGCCTCCATGGCGGCCATGGGGCTGTCTCAACACGACATCGGTCTGACCCATGAACGTGGACACACTTTGGACCTGGTTTTCTTGACGGGGCAGGGTGATCTGAGGGTGAGGAATTTAAGCTTGACGCCCTTGTCATGGTCAGATCACTTTGACCATGAGCTCGAGAGTGGCCTTTCCCTCTGCAAGGGTGTGGACCCAATTGTATTGGTCTGCCCCCGGAGCCGGATGGATCCTGATGGATTCCTGGAAGCTCTGGGGGATTTTCCGGTTGACAAGGCTGGTGATCCTGTCGGTGCCCTGGTTGAACTGTGGAATGAGGAGATGACCAATGCTATTGACACGATCGCTCCCAAGCGTCCTCTCCCACCTGGCAGAGCCCGTTCATCTCCTTGGTATACACCTGAATTACGGGTGATGAAGCAGGTTGGCAGATGTCTAGAGCGTAGGTGGAGGAGATCACGGGGTGATTCTGACCGAACACACTTAAGAGCCCATTATCGGGCCTATGCTGTGGCGGTGAGGATGGCGAAGAAGAAATTCTTCTCCGTTTCCATTGCCTCTTCACAATGCCATCCGGTGGAGCTTTTTCGGGTGGTGCAGGGGCTGATACATCCGGGCCCGAAGAAAGTTCTTGTGCCACCCTCGAAGGTCCGCTGTGATGACTTTGCCAAGCATTTCAGGGAGAAAATCGCTCAGATTCTCCTTGAGCTTGACTCTGCTATTGAATCAGATTCTACTGGGGAGACGCCATCGACGCTGTCGAGTCCACAATTAATGGATGCATTTCAGTTGCTGTGGCCTGATGATGTGGACAAGGTGCTTGGACAAGTACGTCCTACCACTTGCTTATTAGACCCATGCCCATCTTGGCTACTTAAGAAAGCCAAGGACGGGATTGGCACCTGGATCCTGGAGGTGGTCAACGCCTCTTTAAGAGACGGCCGGGTACCTGCCCCTTTAAAGGAGGCGGTAGTCTGGCCAGTCCTAAAGAAGGCATCCCTGGATCCAGAGGTGGCTGCCAATTATAGACCGGTGGCCAACATCCCGTTCCTGGGCAAGGTGCTAGAGTGGGTGGTGGTGAGACAACTCAAAGCACTCTTGGATGAAACTGATTATCTGGACCCATTTCAGTCTGGCTTCAGACCCGGGTATGGCACTGAATCTGCCTTGGTCGCCCTGTATGATGACCTGTGAGAGACAGTGGGAGTGCATCCCTGTTGGTTCTCCTGGACCTCTCAGCGGCTTTCGATACCATCGACCATGGTATCCTTCTGGATAGGCTAGCCGGATTGGGGGTCGGAGGCACTGCTTTGCAGTGGTTCCGCTCCTATCTCAATGGCCGATTCCAGAAGGTGGTGCTGGGGGACTATGGCTCTGCACCATGGCAGCTATGCCATGGAGTACCGCAGTGGTCCATATTGTCCCCTTTGCTGTTCAACATCTACATGAAACCGCTGGGAGAGGTCATCAGGAGGTGTGGGCTGCGGAGTCATCAGTACGCTGATGATACCCAGCAATACCTCTCTTTTTCCACCAATCCAGGTGAGGCAGTGGCCGTGCTGAACCGGTGCCTGGCCGAGGTAATGGACTGGATGAAGGCCAATAAACTGAAGCTCAATCCAGACAAGATGGAGGTTCTGTTGGTGGGTGGCTCGGGCCTCGGGATGGGGGACTTGGGCCTTGTCCTAAATGGGGTTGCACTCCCTCTGAGGGACAGGGTTCACAGCTTAGGAGTGCTCCTCGACCCTGAGCTGTCTCTAGAAGCTCAGGTGACGGCGGTGGCAAGGAGCGTCTTCCTTCAGCTTCGGCTGATACATCAGCTGTGTCCCTTCCTGGAGAACGACTGTCTGGAGACAGTGACACACGCGCTGGTAACTTCCCGATTAGATTTCTGTAACGTGCTCTACGTGGGGCTACCCTTGAAGACGGTTCGGATACTTCAATTGATGCAGAACAGAGCTGCCAGGTTGCTGACAGGGACTGGGAGTTGTTCTCATATAACTCCAGTTCTCCGTCAGCTCCACTGTCTCCCAATTGAAGTCCGGGCCCAATTCAAGGTGTTGGCTATGACCTATAAAGCCCTAAATGGTTTGGGACCTGGATATCTAAAGGAACGCTTGCGCCCATATATGCTCTCCCGCCCTTGACATCAGCAATGGATGCCCTTCTCCAGGAACCCTCTGTGAATGAAATTAGGAGGGTGAGTACCCGGAGGAGGCCCTTCTCTGCGGTGGTGCCCCACCTATGGAATGCGCTCCCCGGAGAGGTCTGCCTGGTGCCGTTGTTATTTGTTTTTCGGTGCCAGGCTAAGACCTTTTTATTTAGAACTTATTTTAATTGTTAAATTATTGAATTAATTAGGATTTTAACATTTTTAGCTGAGAATGCACCGGGGGTTTTTAAGTGTTTTTTTATTGTTATATTATTATTATTTATGTATGTTTTTATGTATTCTTTGTGAGCCGCCCCGAGGCTTTGTTGCGATGGGGGCGGCATAGAAATGTTTTAAATAAATAAATAAATAAATAAATAAATAAATAAATAAATAAATAAATAAATAAATGATATTTTATAGTCCATCAGATATATCTTTGCATGAATACCATTTTGCTATTCCATTTATTTATTGCTGGCGGGATATAGTTATTTAATGTCAGCATGTTGTTGTTGTCATGAAGTCATGTCCAACCCATTGCAACCCCATGGACAACATTCCCCCAGGCCGTCCTGTGCTCCACCTTCCCCCAGGCTCCACTTAAGCTCACACTGGCTGCTTCAGTGCCTCCATCTAGCCACCTCATTCTCTGCCGTCCCTTTCTCCTTTTGCTGTCAATTGTTCCCAGCATTAGGCTCTTCTCCAGGAAGTCCTTCCTTCTCATTAGGTGACCAAAGTATTTGAGCTTCATCTTCAGTATCTGGCCTTCTAAAGAGCAGCCAGGGTTAGAAAGAGCAGTCCCCTCTAAGACAGATCAGTTTGATTGCCTTGCAGGAGTCTCCTCCAGCACCACAATTCAAAGACCTCAGTTCTTTGGCATTCAGCCTTCCTAATGGTCCAGCTTTCACAGCCATACATTGCAACTGGGAAAACCATAGCCTTGACCAGTGCTTTTTTTTGTAAGAAAAAAGGTGCCGGAACTCATGAAATTATTTACCTTTCGCATGTAGTCAGTCACTGTACACACCCCCACACACTTCAGTTGTGTAATGAAACATAACGGTCGCTGCCTGCAGTAAGCTCTCAGTGTGTGACCACATGGCCAATCACAAGCTGAGCAGCGCCATCACAACTAGTGCAAACGAAGTACGCATGCATCGAATTCGACACACAAGCAGCCCGCATGCACCGTTTTAATGATTTTGCCACCAACCTGCTATGCTCTACAGGGCGATTCAAATCCACATGGACCAAACATCAACTTTTCAAAAGTTACTTTTAAAACTTGGAAAATCTTTTAAAAAGGTCAAAAAAAGGTGCCGGAACTTCATTCTGCTGCGTTCTATGACAAAAACAGCACTGGTCTTGACTATACGCACTTTTGTTGGCAGGGTGATGTCTCTGCTTTTTAGTATGCTGTCTAGATTTGCCATGGCTTCCCTCCCCAGGAGCAAGGATCTTTTAATTTCTTGGCTGCAGTCCCTGTCTGCAGTGATCTTGGAGCCCAGGAAAATAAAATCTGTCACTACCTCCATTTCTTCCCCATCTATTTGCCAGGAAGTGATAGGACTGGATGCTATGATCTTAGTTTTCTTAATGTTGAGTTTCAAGCCAACTTTGGTCTCCCCTTTCACCCTCTTGTACAATGTTGTGAACCTTCACTCATAGTTCTTCAGTCACTCTGTCTATCAGATCTAATTCCTTACATCTATTTGTCACCTCTACTGTATATTCATCAGGGATATGATTTAGGTCATACCTGAGTTGTCTAGAACTTTTCCCGACTTTTTTCAATTTAAGCCTAAATTTTGCAACAAGAAGCTCATGATCTGAGCCACAGTCAGCTCCTGGTCTTGTTTTTACTGACTGTATAGAGCTTCTCCATCTTTGGCTGCAGAGCACATAATCAATCTGATTTCTGTGCTGACCATCTGGTGATGTTCATGTGTAGAGTCATCTCTTGGGTTTTTGGAAAACAGTGTTTGCTATGACCATCATATTCTCTTGACAAAATTCTACCAGCCTGTGCCCTGCTTCATTTTGTACTCCAAGGCCAAACTTGCCTGTTATTCCGGTTATCTTTTGGCTTCCTACTTTAGCATTCCAAACCCCCATGATGATAAGGACATAATTTTTTGGTGTTAATTCTAGAAGGTCTATTAGGCCTTCATAGAATCGGTCAACTTCAGCCTCTTCAGCACCAGTGGTTGGGGCATAGACTTGGACTACTGTAATGTTGAATGGCTTGCCTTGGATTCAAACTTACACTTCTCAGTAATACATGTTGGATGCAAATGGCAGCCGAAAACATGCGCCCTTATGACTTTTCAGTAGTTTCTGTTCACCTGTCAATGGAAACAGAATGATGGACTAGATTAAAGTTCGGTCTGGACCCACACAATTGTTAGTGCTTTAATCCGCATTTTGGGGGAAACAGCTGAGCTAGTGGAAGTGGATTCTTCCATCTTCTTCTCCCCATGGCAGTCCCTCTAGATCCATGAAAATGCCACATTGTCCAGGGAGCATCCTGAATAGTCTGAGTTATGGTGCAAGGGGAATTATATACTCCTCAGGTATTGGGTGCAGAAACACTTTGTGAGTAGACCTCTTCCATCAGTGGAAGACTTTTTCTGGGACAGAATTCATCAAGGTGCTCATTATCCAAAGATTCATCTATTCTCATCCACCACCACTTTGCAATGGTACTTTATAGCAATTCACAGACAAACTGAAAGTTGGATTGAAACCCCAGGAAGGACATACTCTGTTGGTGCACCTGAGATTCCAAACTCCTGGCTTGCACAGATCTTGAACGAAGAATTTCCCAATTTTGCTGTAAAGGAGAATAACACTGTGCTATAGAAGGACACATGAGTTCAGAACTATCCCTTGTGTTGGTGATCAGCAGCATTTGTGCTGGAGCAGACAGACGCCTCTGAGCTGACAGTAATGAATCCATCTCAATTGTCTCTATTCTTCCTCATTCTACATTTCTAAAATATCAGATCATCCTGGAACTAATATAAATACTAATGCCAATCCTGCCACTTTTAATATTTTCTCTGTTCTTCACCCTTGCAATCAGAGAAAACTGCCTTACATTTGAACCATGATAGGTTGGATGTAACTATCCAGTCAAGCTGAATAATAGAATCTAGTAGGACTTCTCTGATAATGAAATTCCTGTCATTATTCAGAGGCTGATAATTTACAGAGCTCATGATCCACAGGAGTGACATTAAAAGGGGGCAGAAGCATTATATTTTCCCTTAATGGTGGGTAGATGTACCTTCCAATAAACTCAGGCCAACAAGGCAATTTCTTGGGCAGATTTTACAGCCTGGAGTAGGATATACAAAGAGACAGACAGCAGATGATTTTTTTAAAAGTGCAATTAAATCAGGATTGAAAATGGGCAAAGTTGATCAAAGAACAAAAGAAAGAACTGCATTAAATTAATCATCTCAGGGTCATGCAATCTAGTTGTAAACCCTTCATCATAAAAAGGGGGAAAAGATGTGGAAGGAGGGAAGGGGGGAAAAAGACTGAATGAAGAGGAGGTTAATGTTTTAAAGAGGTTTAAATTTTTCCAGAGGAGAACATTTTAGTTTCAGTAGGTTTGGCCTCTTTGTTGTTGTTGATAGTCACGAAGTCATGTCCAACCCATCGTGACCCCACTGACAACATTCCTGCAGGCCTTCCTGTCCCCCAGAGTCCACTTAATCTCACACTAACTGCTTCAGTGACTCCATCTAGCCATCTCATCCTCAGCAGTCCCCTTCTTCTTTTGCTGTCAATTGTTCCCAGCTTCAGGCTCTTCCCCAGGGAGTCCTTCCTTCTCATTAGGTGGCCAAAGTATTTGAGCTTCATCTTCAGTGTCTGGCCTTCTAAAGAGCAGTCAGGGTTGATCTCTAGCACTGATCGGTTTGGCCTCTTACATGATTTAATGGGGGATCCCGGGAAATCTCTTTCCCATAGAGCTCTATGTGAGAATGAAACAATTATATCCCTCCCTGCACACCAAAAGTTATTTTGACTTATGCTGTTCCTTTCATATCAAATTAATCTGTCTAATTCTAGACACAAAAGAAGTTTTATGTAGACTTGGGTATAATGAGAAACCAAGACAATGTAAATAGGCAGGACAGTATTCTGTATAATTCATTCTGATTCCAAATTAAGTGATTGATCAGTGGTAAAGCACAAGCTGGCATGACAATGGTCCATTACCTAGCATTTTGAGGTAGTACTGTGTGGACAGCGCATCCACAGTCTTTCAGACCTGATAGCAGCCTATGTAGACTATTTCTCCCCAACTTGATGATCTCTAGATATGATAGACTACAATTCCAGTTATATACAGCCAGAATCCTCAATTGTCATGCTGACTTGCAATGGCTGTAGTTGTAGTCCAATATACCTGGAGGGCATGATGTTGGAAAAAGATTAATGTAGACTGGCGAGCATTTGTCTCCATTTGTTTTGGATTGCAGCTACCAGCTTTCCTGATTATAGGCTATGTTGGGCACCTGGATGTCACTAATTATTCTTCCTCCATCAAACACAGCAATGGAGGAATCCAATCAGGATGACCCTAAGCCTCCAAACTCACAAGATTACAGGCATCCTATGTAGGGCAGGGGTAGTGGTGGAGGCAATCTCTCCCTCTCTTCTTCCCACCTTGGTAGTCAGACAGATAGCTAATATCAGCTGTTTCATGGGGACAGGGAAAGAGACTGGAATGCTGCCAGCATTTCTCATATCCTGGTGGCCTTGGTCCCCTGCTCTCCCTGGAATGCCTCTTGAATAAGCAGCAGGACATGAATTGAGGTGGTGCTGGAGAAGATTCCTGAGAGTCCCTTGGTCTGCAAACCAGTCAATCTTAAATGAAATCAACCTTGACTGCTCTTTAGGAGGCCAGATACTGAAGATGAAACTCAAGTATTTTGGCCACTTAATGAGAAAGAACAACTCACTGGAGAAGACCCTGATGCTGGGAACGATTGATGGCAAAAGGAGAAGGGGACAGCAGAGGATGAGATGGCTAGATGGAGTCACTGGAGCAGTGGGTGTGGGCTTGGGTGGACTCTGAGGGATGGTGGAGGACAGGAGAACATGGAGGAATGTTGTCCATGGGGTTGTGGTGGGTTGGTCATGACTTTCCAACCAACCAACCAACCAACCAAACAAAAATGATTCTTTCCATGTCAGCTTTCAGGGTAAGGGAAGAAAATCAAAAACAGATTTCCAGCTCTTCCTTGCTGCCCTAACTTAGATCACAGAATCTGAAGAATCCTATGGCTTTCTAAAAAAACCCTTCTTTTTCTTTTTTATTTCGAACCCAGCTGCAGAACTTCAGACCCTGGGGTTCATATCTGGCCTGCATTCAATATCCATTCAGCCTCTTTCTAAATTAACCCTTCCCAAATCTGCACATGAGTCAAAATACAGTGGTATTTTGGCTCAAGAACACCTCAGTTCACAAGTGGGCGCGCTCGTGCAGGGAAGATAGATGCGATCGCAGTTGTGCTTGGGGTGTGTGTGGAGAGATGGCCACGATTGTGCTGGGGGGGGGGGGCAGAGACGGCTGAGATCGCACCCATCTTTCCTGCATGAGCATGCCCGCGATTGTGCCCATCCCCCCCACATACTTATGATTGTGCCCATCTTCCCTGTGATTAAAAAATATATATATTTACAGAACGGATTAACCTTATTTACATTTAACCTTATGGGGGAATTTGACTTGGCTCACAACCAATTTGGGTCGCGACCAGTGTTGTGGAATAGATTGAGTTCATGAGTCAAGGTACCACTGTATAGGTATATGGCTATACTTATATTTTTTTCCTCTATTTTGTTACATATTTCATGAATCAAAGAGTGTGTAAAAATGCATTGAGTACAGAAATGAGTGCAAAACATGCATCTTTGGATACACCAAATCGGAGCCTGGCTGAAACAATGGATAGGATGAGGGCCAACAAATTGTAGTTCAATCCAGACAAGACAGTGATGCTGCTAGTGGGTAGTTTTTCTGACTGGATGGATGGAGTCTCACCTGTTCTAGGTGGGGCTGCATACACCTTGGAGTAGCAGGCCCATAGCTTAGGGATTTCCCAAGAGACACCTTTGTCACTTGAGCCTTAGGTGGCCTGAGTGGCCTGGTGTGGCCCAGCTGCATCCTTTTCTGAACAGGAACAGCCTAGTTTCAGTAATCTACACTCCGGTAATCTCTAAATTATATTACTGCATCTTACTCTATGGGGGCTGCCCCTGAAGACTGTTCAGAAGCTGCAGCTTGTGCTAAATGAAGCTGCTAATCTAACCATTGGGCTTTGTAGGTCTGAACATAAAGGGCTAGTTCTGACCTGCTTACATTGCCCACTTATATGTTTCCAGGGCTGATTCAAGGTGCTGGTTAGAACCTATCAAGCCTGACAGGGCTTGGGACTGATTTACCTGATGGAGCACGTCGCTTAGTCACAATCTACGCAGGCACGATGGTCAACCTCCAGGGCTTTCCTTCAAGTGCTCAGAGGGTAGCAGCAAAGTGTAGCACTTTTTCACTGGTGGTCCCGGAAATGGGATTGAGGGGACTTCCCATTTGAGGTCTTTTTCTGTTGTTTTACCTGTTTCTAATTTGTTTTAAAAAAATTGTGTTCTGGAAAATGTTATAGGTTTTATTGCATTGTTTGCTTTATGAACAGTTGTAAATCGCCCAGAAGGTTTCGGCTATGGGGCAGCATATAGATAAATAAATATGTAAATAAATGTTTCCGGAGAAGTGCGCACAAAATACATTTAACAGGGGAAATCACACAAAAAACCTCTTTATACTAAAAGGGAAATTGCTTGGGAAAATGTGTAAATATTTGAGGAAACATACACAAAGGCATATATTAGGAGAAATGTGCATAAAATGCACACATTTTCATGTTGACTTTTCAGGAAAAATGCACAAATGATATGGAAATGGGATGGAACAGAAATTGGAAAAATTAGAAACTGAATGCAATAGAACTTGAATTGAATGGAACTGAATTTTATCTACCCCTAGAAAGATGAGATTCTATTTTTTCTAGAGAGATAAAGCCAGTTTATACAATCCCTGCAGATTTTAGACTCTAAATAATCCAGACCAAATTGATGTGAATAATCATATTTGTATTCATTTTAATGAAGTGATGAAGGCAGAAGGATCTGTGTCGAAATCCTTTACTGATGTTTTGGAAATAAACAAAGGGAGAAGAAAACTCCAGGAACAAAACCAAAAACAAACAAACAACCCCAGAGAAGGAAAGAAATTAATTTCAGAAGTAATATAATGCCATACCAGGCCTGGTTCTCACAACAAACCATCAAGTTAATTTAATTCCACAAACACCATTGCTCCAGCAAAATGTTGTTTAAATCAATTCATTCTTTCATTACACTGCTTAAGAGCACCGTGGAGTGATGAGAAATTACTGAGATGACTTTCATGTATCAGAATCCCTTCAGTTTCACTTCATTTTCCATTATGACATGGAATTAATGGGCAGCATTTGCATGCTAAAACACTATATGTAATTGTAAAAGTGCTGTTGTTAAATTTCATTCCAATGAGTTTATTGTCAGTGGTTCATTAAAGTTTTGAAATCACTCACTGCACAATTGTGTCTCTGTACTGCTTTGATGCATTGCATTTTCCACTGATTGCTGGCACAGAGACAGTTCCCTGGTTCACATGTAACAGCTGACTATTAATTGTTTAACCAATAGTTACTTGTGGCCACATAGCAGCAAGCTGACTCCTATGAACTTGTCTAGTCTTCTTTCCTAAACACATCCAGAAATGCCTTGTATCTGAGTTGCTATCATTCTGTTAAAACATGGAAACCTTGGCTTGTTTAGGGAATCAAGAATTCAGAGGAAACCCAACAACAGCCCATGGATTGATCCTGCTTGTTTAAGGGCTGGGCAGGCCATTATTGATCCCAAGATGTCAGTTGTCTGTTGTCACTCCATATGACCCAGACTCAGAAGTAATGTGTAGTTTTAAGTTTTGGATTCTTACCCTCTTATTCTCTCTCATAAATGGAAAGGATTGTATCAAGTGGCACTTGCAACAAATTCTCCTGTTCATTGTTCCAAGAAACATTTAGCTATTTTATGTTATGTATTACATTTATTTATCTCCTCTTTCATGACAATCCATTCCATTCCTCCTCTGTATGGAACCATTGCAGGTCAAAGCAAATTCCCAGCTGTTCCTGGACACCAGGCAGCACTAGCCAGCTTCACTTAGGGCTAGCAATCAGTTTTCCTTGCCTATTCACATCACTGGACTGTCTGCTAGGTTCTTCCCACTTAACCTCCACTTACATATTCTTTTTTCCTTGGAAAAGCCTGGGGTTCCTCAAAGCCTGCTGATGCCCGTGTCTTCCCTGTGGAATCACTTTATGTGCCCTGTTCTGGCTACCAAAGCAATGACACTAACCGAGAACATCAGAAATAGAAGAAATGATTTAAATTATAGATTGCCCTTATTTTGCTGTGCTCAGTTCTTTCAGTCCTGCTTCTGTCAAAGAAGCTATTTCTTTATCACCTTGCTTGACTCTCCATTTTAAAGTCACTTCGAATGAGTTTACAATTATTTTTGAGAAGAAATAATCTCCATTATGTGACTTGCTTCTGTAGTTCTCCTGAACTTTGGGCACATTTTCTTGAAGAAGAGTTCCATGCACTTATTTTTACTATATCTCAAAGTTGTTTTTTCAGTGTCAAAAAAGCAAATGTAAACTCTCCTTCCCTTAAGTTTTAACTGTCTCCAGGCAATTCATACTTAATACATGACTTTCTTTCCTGATGAAAGAAAATAAAGTAACAGATTAAAGCCATGTAATGGTCGCTAGACAAGGATGAGTTGCCCTGTTCATATGATCCACCCAGTCTGAAATAATGAATTGTCCATGTGCAAAGCTGCCATCACTTACTGAACAGCACCGTTGGAGTGTCCATGTCACTTCACATCAGCCTGGATGCAAGGTTCATTGAAAGACGTGTGCATTCAGTTGTGAATCAGTGAATGTACTATCCAGTGATGCACAAATATATGTGAATCAGCCATAGTCCTCCTGTTGATAGATTACATTTGCCTTCGATTGCTTTATTAATGCTACATATATTCTCTGTGGACGGATCCATATAGTTTCAACAAGTGGTGCAAGACAAATTGTGGATGGCTTTATTGATTGATTGATTATTTATTAAAAGCTTTTCTATCCCGTCCTTTCACCAGAGTTTCAGGGTGGCAATATAATAATAAAGCACAGCATCAGCATCAACAAATAAGACCAATTTTAAAACAGCATTAAATCTTAAAATATTGGGAAAATAAAAAGGGTTTGGCCTGGCGCCAAAATAAATAAAATGTTGGCACCATGTGCAACTCTCTGAGGAACATGTTCCATAACCAGGGCACCACCGCAGAGAAGGCCCTCTCCAGGTAGCCACTGTCCTGATCTACTTCAAAGAGGGCTCCTGAAGAGGAACCTCCAACCAAGATCTTAGAGGGCATACAGGTATATATGGAAGGAGATGCTGCTTCAGATACCCGTCTTTTCTTCTTTTCTGATGTAATGTTCTGAGTGAGGATGTGATGTAAAAGACCATCCTCACATCATGTGTCAGCAGAAGTGGAATGAAGGAGCACCCAAGGCTCAATCCTATAGCCCTCAGACACTGTTTAGAGTACCAAAGGAAAATGTGGAAACCCAGCTCCAACTTTGGAAAAGTATCCAAAGGTTGGTGTTGGGACTCCAGATTCTTAGCCCCTCCCCTGCCCTTACAACCACAGTGGTTTTTTGGGACTGTGCTTGCAACTTTGGAACTGAGGATGAGGAGGTCACAGTGGAGAGGAACAAAACTCCACCGCAAGAAGGAGAATGCTGGTAGTGCTTCAGGAACTTGTCTTCATAAGTAGGGTGCTTGCTTTAGAGGGTGAGGAAGCAACAGAGAAAATCCTTGCCTCCAGTGGATGTCAGTAATCCTCTGACTTTGGAAGTTGTGGGTAGCAACCTTGAAGGTCCCTTATGCCTCTTTCTTTCCCCACTAAATCAGCCCTGCATAGCAGTAACAAATATCAGCCAGCTTTTGATACACTTGACCCCAAACAATCTGCGCCAAACACTGCTGATAATCAAATGCTTTTATGTGATTCTGCCTGCCAATATGTGGGGGTTTATTTTAATCTACCAACATGTCATTGATGACTTATGATGTGACATTTTCACTCAATTTTCTTGTAATTAAACTGAACTGTCTGCAAGGCCAGCTGGCAGTGGCTCACGTTCTGTGGTAGAGGACCTGCTTTGCATGCAAAGGTTCCAGGCTCAATCCCTGGTGTTACTAGGTATGGCTAGTAACCTACCTAAAGCTCTGGGGAATGCCTGGGTCTGTAAGACAAAACAACCCACTGGGTGACAAGCCAGAGTTAGTTGATGTGTAATGCAAACCCTGACCACTTCCCACAGGGTGGCTTGGGCTATGGACTCCCAATTATGGCTTGTTTTCATAGATTCATAGCATAGTAGGGTCAGAAGGGGACAAGGAGGCCATCAGGTCTAACCCCTCACTGGTTCAGGACACCAAGCCATACCAACCCACACAGATAACTGTTCACTTTTGCCTTGAATGCCTCTAGTGTGAGAGTGCCCACAATCTCTCTTGGCAACTGGTTCCACTGTCTTATTGCTCTGACACTTAGGAAGTTTTTCCTGTGCCTTGTCGGGATCTGGTGTGCTGTAGTTTAAGTTTGTTGTTCTGTGTCCTACACTCAGGAATGAGTGAAAAAGGATCTTTTCCTTCCTCTTTGTGACAGTCTTTGAGGTACTTGCAGTTGTTGTTGTGCAGAGAGCTATCCATATCCGCATGCAGTCTTCTCTTCTTGAGGCTGAACATGCCCAGTTCTTCTCATCAGAGGACTTGATTTCAAGACCCTGAATCATCTTTGTTGTTGTTGTTGGGATTCTTGGACTCATGATGGGTTGTCAGGTCCTTTGAACTTGGGTATCTGACCCCATTGTGGGTACTAGAAAGCAGCAAAACCTCTCACCACCCTTGCCAAGCTAGCCCAGGAACCTATCAGTTCCAGCTGCCCTGATGATGCCCAAGTGCCCCTGCCATGATCATGAGCTCTATTGTGCTAACCTTAGCCTTTGTTCCCCCTTTCCCTCCTCCCTACCTGCTGAAATCACTTCTCACACACCCAAATGGCACACTAGAATGGCTGTCACTTGCCTGTCATTTCAAAGCAAGACATTTCTGCAGATAATTTTGATCTTTTAAAAACTGATTCTTCGGCTTGGACATGTATGCACTTGGATCTGAAATGACAATCAATGGTCAGTACAAGAAATTGGTGCACAAGTTTTGGACATATTTTAAAATTTATATTTAGTAGGATTTGCCCAGGTCTAAAAGGGCAAATCTCACCTGGGCAATCCCCTAGAGAATTTCTCCTGTCAGCAGGCACTCACCATGGGCATTGACCCAGAGAGCTGCAAAGAGGTTTATTTTCCACGTTGTTTTCTCTTGCTGGCTGTCAAAAGGCAAGCTCTTTGCAACCTCTTTGGGTCAGTGCCCCAAGGACATTGGCTTTGCCACAAATACCTTTAAAATAGCAGACAGAGAAGGAGGGGGAAACCCACAATGAAACAATTGTCTGCTGAGCACACTGTGTGCTGTTTTATGAACAATCCACCTGGGTTAGCTTTTTCTTAGGGTGGCTGGTTGTAATGTTTGAACCCACCCATTGCGGACAAGGCTGGACCAGAAACACCTGGCCCACTCAAAGACTGATGTAATGGCTCTGGGTGGAAGTTGCTGAATTGAGTGGGTCTTAATTAATTAGTTCTGGAAAATAAACAACATGTTTAAACTAACTGCATTAGCATGATTAATGATACTGACTATCCTTTATAAGGAATAAGGCTAAATAGGCTATATCAAATTAAACTTGTACATCTGGGAGACAATCATATTCTTGAACTCACTTGCAAATATTGTTTTGTATGAACCTATGGGAGTTATTGAAACTGGATTGGGGTCCACAGACGACTTCTCTTCCCCCTCATTTCCCTGAAGCAAACATAGGACAGACAACACGTACATCATTCTTCTCCAGTGGATGAAGATGGTGGCATCTATTTCCACAAAGATTTTGCATATTATCTATTAATAAGATAGGAATAAATGTTCTTAGGAACATCACTATTCTAATAGGGATAAATAACCCCAACGCAACATGGTTAGAGCACAACCAAAGATAATATATAAAGGTTCAACAAATAAAAGGAAATGTGGGAAATGCCTACAGTTATTATTAAACCCTGGTTTGGAACAAGGCAAGAGGGCAAAGTAGGAGTGGTATTTTGTACGCAAAATATACATATACACATTTAGAGGAATATTAGCGAAATCTAGCTCAGGCTTTGATAATTTACAGTGCAATCTGGCTGCCTGTAACCTTCTGAACTTGGAGAATTACTGGCATCTGATGTAGGGCAGAAAGCAAGAAGCCCCCTAACTCCATGTAACCCCTAAAGAAAGAAGTAGGCAAAACTGCAAAAGTCACCAAGGGGAAATAACTTTGGTAAAATAAAGTTGATAAATTAATGGGATTCCACCACCTTCTGCTGTATGTGAGAAGATTAATCAAATACCCAAAAGTTGTAACCTTTAATAATGAGCAGAAATTGAGTGAGGGGCATTAAACTTCGGAAAAGCTGTTAGGAAAAATGTGATTCAGATAAGATGTTATATTAGCATCTTAAAAACAGAAGCAGTAACTTCCTACCTCAACAGCGATTTCCTTTTTCCCCATGTGGAGTTGTGCAATGCAATTCTATGCATGCCTGCTTAGAAGCCATTCCTAGTGGGACTTACTTCCAGGCAAGTCTGTATAGAAGTGTGTGTGTGTGTGTGTTTAATTTGAAGAGCATTTCTGGAGAGAGTGGGAATGGGACAGGGATCTGTGAATTGGTGCTGTGTGACACCCCCATGGACAGAACTTTTCAGCTAACCTGGAGCTGTGTACAGTGGTTTACAGAGGATATAGTGGATCATTTCTTACATAAGTATGTAATTTCAATGCTCATTTTTTCATATCAGCATCAAAACCTGACAGATGGATGTTAGCAGGATTGTCAGTAATTGATGATAATGTAGTACAGAGCTGCTGTTTGTACAGAGTCATTGATTTGACAGCAGCTTGCAAAACCTTTACCCAGATGTCAGCACAGGAATGCACGCCAAGGGCAGAGAAACGGTGGCACCATTTCATCTGCAGCCTCAGATCTTTTGTAAATGACTGGACCTTTTGTACACATGCCGGTTTTCTTGCTGCTCACATGGTGTGCTGAGGTCTCTTTGGTTCTGTACCATTTTATTGATCAGAATGCCATGAGATAAGCTATGGATTTTGGGTTCAGGCACCGTCTCGGGTTTTTGCACCCTCTTTGTGCATGTGTGACAAATGTTCAGCCTGCAAACAGAATGAGGCAGTGGGAGGCAGACTCTGGTCAGCAGGCCTAATCAGGTCCCAGTGGGAGAAGGCTTGGGTTAGGGAAAACCAAGCATCATCCTCCTGTCATGGATGCCAGGAACCAACGTTTTCAGCTGCTTGCATCCGGTTAAGCAAGCACAGGGCAGGGGGAACTTGTTCCATCTGGAAGACTCAGGGGATGCACTTCCTGCCATGGCTGCCAGGAAGCAAATGACATAAGGGCTGGGCTGGATGGCATGTATCTGGCATCCCACTGGCTTAAGGGGTAAGGAGTAAGGAGCATATTTATCCCAGCTTTGACTAAATGGGATTGCTGAAATGCAGTCAGCAATGCTGTAACGAAAGGCTGCAAAAGGTCTAAGTATAGGCAAGCAAACCACGAGATCTTGCCCTATGGATGCCTCCAGGGATGCAGAGTGTTTTGCCCATGCGGGAGACTCCTGGAGGCAGGGCTAGCATAAGACCTTCATGGGATGGGAAAGATTTTAATTTATTTATTTAGAGTATTTATATGCCATCCTGTCGCGAAGGCCTCAGGAAGGCTTACATAAATAATATAAAACATAATACAAATGAATTACAGATCTATGCCTTCAATTGCCTGATACTCTGACAAGAGGCATTTGATGACTAGACTCCTGCCTATGGAAACTCTTTCCTATCAAAGTTCATGTCACAAAATCTGCTCTAGCAAGATGCCATGAGACTATGTTATTGTTGTTGCAACAGACTAACAGACTAACAGAACTGTCATGTACAGCAGAGTCTCCAGTTTAAAAAGTTCTGAAAGAGCATGGATGATGCTAGCGGTCCTACTGTTGGACTGAGAATGAGATCTGGGCACTAGTTCATGCTTGGACATGAACCTCAGTGGGTAACTTTGGGCTAGTCATGGCCTCTTAGCCTAACCTACCTCACAGGGTTGTTGTGAGGATAAAAGGAAGAGAAGAATGAGGAATGTTTAAGCTGCTGAGTTCCTTGAAGGAAAAAGTCAGGACAATAACAATGCAGCAATAACACAATCCAGTAACAATAACCTGTACTAAGAAAGACCTCAACCTGGGAAAAAACCTCTATGGAGTTAGCTGCTACATGTTAACCACAATGGGTGGTTTCTTCCTCATAGATGTCCATGTCCTGGTGAACAATTCCAGGGGATTTGCAAACAAAGGGGAAAGTGTAACTGATCGCTAACCCAGTCAGACTTCTGCCTGAGTTCAAGATATAGGGTGGTACCCACAAATAAGACTTGGATGAATGCTGCAGAAGTTCCTTCCATTCTGCATCCTTTCATGAATCAGTCTGGATTTATCCTTGCAGGCTGATAAAAACTATGCCAGAATACTGAGATGCAAGTTAGATCAAAGCAGAAAGAAAACTGGCAAGTTGTGAAGCAGGTTAATTTAAGAAGTTTTGTTTCTTGTTACAAAATATGGGTGGTGACGTGGGAAGGCAAGGAGCTTGCACTTGGCCCTTGAAACATCTGGTACTCAGATTCATTTCTGAAAGTTAGGTGACACTCCTTCAGCCTGCACACAAAGGTAGGCACAGTGGGGGATTACAATGTATTGTATGATGAAAATGTAATTGCTTGCTTCTCTAAAAGGTATTAAATGCCCCAAATGTCAACTGTTATGCTTCTTCTTGCCTTTTGTTTAACTAAAAGTAATTATGTTTGCATCATATTAAGCACTGGATTTTATTCTTTTGGAGCACAGTGGAAATCTTCCTCGTCTCTCCTTTAGTTGCCATGTGGTCCCTACTTCATTATCCAGTTATATTTTTCTGAAATTGATTTTTGGATACAGTTTAATTTGCTGATAGTTACCAGAACTGGAATGAGAGTTGTGGAAATGAAACTACCCCCTGCCCTGATTAAAATATTAGGTAAATCCTAACTTTGGGACTGAGAAACGTAACACATAAGTATTACAGAGTGTGGGATCTGTCTCTACTGTGCTTCACCACCATCATATCTATTCATAGCATACCAGATATTGGGTGAGTTTGCACATCATGAGACACCATGGTGTAATCTTACTGTTGTGGGTGTGTTGGTTCATCCAGACCCAGTCCCAGAGTTCCTACATAGTATGATTAGTTGTCTGAAACCATGGAAAGAGTCAACAGTCTGTGCTAAGGTTTCCATGCTTCACCATCACTTCTCCAGGAGTCTGGACCTGGGATCACCATTTTACCATTGTTAATATGGAAATACCATAGAGACCCCTTGCAAGAGTGGCCACAGAAGTGGCCGCTTCTAGCTTTCAGTTTCTACCGCCTTTAGTGTCTTAGCAACAGAGGCATTACTGCTTGCTACATTCTTTTTCACCAAGCTATGGGTCTGTCTCCCCATTTACTTTTAGAAATAGAGACACTGTGAATTTTTGCTGAGGGAGAAGTGGGAATTGTGACAAAACTATTTGCCAACCCATAGAAGACCTAAGGCAGGGAAGCAGACAGATTGGCTACACCTGATATAGACATTTCCAGTCTTACTCTCGGCTCATGACTGTTCCAGTAATTTCTGTCTTTGCAGATTGTTTTTCTGATTGGACTACTTGCCTCTAAGACACCAAAATGCTCATTGCTTATTGCATATTGGTCACTGGTGTTAAATATGGTTTAGATTTTTTGTTGGCTTAGTAAAAGTAACCTTAAGGCCAAAGGCTGTATATCCCATTACCCTTGTGCTATCCAATCCCTCAGCAAGAACTGTTTAAAGAAAATACATTTTGAAGCTGAAATAGCCAGTATTTGACAGCCTTTTTATGTATGCATCATTATGAGGCAAGGACTGTAACTAATATAAATGTTTGCAGATATGCCCTTACTTACTGGCTGTTTGGGGTTGGATATTAATTGATTGGATAGTTCCAGATGGCTAAAAATAAACAACGCATGTATAATTGAAGGGACCTCTTTTACTTGAAAAAATGCAAACATTACAACATTTTATATTGCTGACCAAAGTGATATCATGAAAACAACATTGTGCCTCCAAATGCTTAAGCTACACCTGTCCTAGTGCAAACCTGAAATTTATAGATAAGACTACTTGATCACTAAGTATCTCTCAAGAAATGAGGAAGAAAAAGTGCTTAAGTGAACTTCTAGATTGCTCAGAAGACTGAAATGTTGCACATACATTCAGTTTTGAGAGGAAGTGAGTAATAGCTAAGAACATGCAGACAGATGTTTCTTCTTGGATTTAGGGCTAGTTGGACCAGCAGTTTTTGGTACCCTTGACCATGATATCTTGCTGGACTAGCTCAGCACACTCCAGACAGAGATGCACCATCTCATTGTGGTTCCACTCTCATTAAAAGGGCTTATTAAAGCAAACTGCACTGGATGATACCCCCACCCCCCGCAGCAATCATCTTATGACATATCATCTTCTCCCAAATGCCATTCAGTATCTCTATGGAGCCGATGGGAGTAATCCTTAGGAGATTTGGAGCATGTTACTATCAGTATACAAATGAAAACTGAAGCAGTATGAGAACACCATTCATCTGTATTTCTCTGTTACAGGAGAAATCGGGATAGGGTGTTCCAGACCTAGGCTCATGGCTGAATGCAGTGATGGGCTCAGTGGGAGTCAATAAATGGAGGCTGAACCCTGGTAAGACAGAAATCCTGCAGGAGGGTAATTTCCAGATTGGGAATCAGATGGGCTGTTCAGCATGGAGCTCCAGTCCCTCTGAAGGAGGAGGGAGGAGGAGTCATAGGACTATCACTGTCCCTGGAGAACCAGGTGACTGAAGAGACAAGGGACGCCTTTCACCAGCTTTTGCTGGGGCACCAGCTATGTCTGCTCCTGGACAGGGATAGCTTAGCCATGATAGTGCATTCACTGGTAACTTCCATCTGGACCACAGTAATGCACTCTGTGTGAAGCTGCCCTTGCTCATGATCCTGAGACTGTAGCTGCAGAATGTGATGCATCTACCTGCTGCTGTATAGCATCATTGTTCCACTGGCTGCCAGTGAAGCCTGCCTTTACAAGGCTAGGTTTTAGTAGTATTCTGTAGAGCCATCTACACTTTCGGATCAGAGCATCCAAGAAAATGCCTCTTCCCGTATAGTCCTGCCTGACCATTGCAGTCTTCATCAGAGACCTTCCCAGTTGTGCCATATTTTTGTGAACTCCAACTGGTGCTAATCCACAACAGGGCTTTTTTTTTTTTTTTGGTGGCACCCACACTCTGGAATACCCTTCCCCAGAAATAAAATCTGCTGAAGATATAGTTTGTAATAGCGTGTAAGATACAGTGTATAATAGTTTAGTGTAATAGACAACATCAGATGTCTAATGTTGAAGGCATCTTTATTTGCCTTATTTGTTGCTTATAATGTCTGCCTTATGATTTCTTTTAAAGTCATGACTATTATTTTCATTATCTGATCAATAATGCTAGCCTAATATATATTTGCACTGTAGTTTTATTATCATAAGCCAACTGGAAATGTTGTGCATGTAGGAAGTAAAAAAACAAACAATATTTTAGTAAATAAGCAAGGAAATGTATTCCTGCTTGTAAAATGCAGCTTATATACTATACTAAATGCAGCTTATATACTATACTTATTATAACTGTATATAATAATGTATAAAGTGTGTATTTATATATATATGTGTGTGTGTGTGTGTGTATAATATATAAAGTATGTGTGTATATATACAGTATATAATATACTTTATATATATTATATAAATATGCTCAATTACTCACAAGAGTATTCAAATTGTTGTAACATTACCAGATGATGTACTGGTGAGGTCTCCAGCCCTCTGTTAAGATATTTCTTTTGGGTTCAAAAGAGGAGTTTTGTGCTTTGGAGCTCAGTCTTCATCTATGCCTTGTATGTTGGTTCCTAGCCAACATACTTTTCTTTTAGTTTCACTATTTGACTTCTGGCAAATGAGTGTTCCTTGACTTGCTATCAACACCATGGCAGCCATTTAATGAACTCTCTATATGCCACCATGGCAACCATTTTCTGAAAGCACCAGTTTACTCTCTCAAAATTTCACATGTGTTCACTGACCCTAAATGATTGACGATGCCTGACTTGACAGATGTATTTCAAGTACATTAAATAAGTAACTAAAAAAAATCTGGTAATTGGACATTTATATTTCTTCCCCTTGAGTGAAGGTGAGAAGAAACAAAAACTATTCCACCAAATATTTAAGTTACACTCACACTGGGAAAATACCTGACATTTGGCAGACAAATTGTCCAAATCACTCTACTTACTAAAAGGAATGGAAATGGGTATTTTTAGATATATTAGTCAAATGAAAGATATAGATTTTCCTTCTGAGCTAAGAGTAGTGAACAGAGCAAGAAAAATATATAAGCAACATTCAACTGGAATTTCAAGTGCTCTAACACAGATGTTTGACAGGGGAGGGGGAGATTTTCAGTAGCAGACAACATTATCTATGCTCCAGAATAAAACTAAACTTACCAAGGATTAGTATGTCATTCATTCATTCATTCATTCATTCATTCATTATATTTATAAGCCCCCTTTTTTCCTTTTGAAGAACTAAAGGTGCAATATAAGTCTCCCCCTTCTCTCAATCATATCTTCACAACAACAGCTTTATGAGGTAGGTTGGGCTGAGTCTGTGTCTAGCCCAAAGTCACCCAGTGAGCTCCATGTCTGAGTGGGGACTAGAGTCCAGGCCACCTGAGTCCCAGTCCCACCCTCTTAACCACTATGCAACCCTGGCTTTTGCATGAACGTAGTGGTGGTACAAGGATATAGGCAGGTACAAATTTGCTGATGTAGTTGGCCTGAAATGCCCTAGACTGGTCCACTCAGCTAGACTGCGGATGGACCCTGGCAGGATCCGTCCTAGAATTCATGTGGACTTCCTCTTGTGCTTGACCTGGTCTCCCAGAGTGAGTTGAGCCAAGAAGAAGTCTGCAAATGCTTGTAGAATGAAGACTTCACAGCTGGCAATCTTTTTCTGTCAACCCAAATGGCTGCCGCACCTGATGCAGAAGAAAACACTGTTAGTTAGCCCAAAGCCAGCTGTGGACAGCATGCAAGAGTGATACTGCTAGTGTGGCACATGGGCTTGCTTCCTGCTGGCTGTCCTACAAACCCAACTCGAGTCCAAGGAGATTACCTCAGGGAAGTCATGAATTCCCACTCCCAGCTAGATGCCTCACACAACCCTGCACTAAGTTGATTCCTTCTTGCTCAGATCTAAGAGGAAACAAACAGTTCTACACAGTGCTTTTTTTGTAAAAAAAAAAAAAAGGTGCCAGAACTCAAGTTGCCGCCGGCAGTAAGCACTCAGCGTGTGACCACACACACCAATCCCAAGCTGAGCAGCATCCCAAGCTGGGAGGCCCCGACACGCCTGCAGGCACTATGTTAATGATGTTTGCTGCTGACCTGCTATGCCAACAGGCGATTCAAAATCACTTCATAAAATCCATTGGAAAAAAAGTGCCAGAACGCCCGTTCCGGTGCGTTCTATGACAAAAAAAGCCCAGGTTTTACATTCAACCACAGGCCTCTGGAGGATTTTTCATCTTACTGTCCACACTAATGCTGATTTAAACACCAAGATGATGCAACATGTTGAGCAAGGATTAACCCTAACCCCAACCTAAGTTGTGCTCTCTTTATGGCACAAGGCCACTGAAAAGAACCCTAGCAAAAGAGTCTCCATTGGAATCTTTGGAAAGTTATTCCTTTTTTTAGTAAGTTTTATTCTTAATAAACCTAACAAGAAAAAGAAACTTAAAAAAAAATATCAGTCATCAAAAACATCAGACCTACTGGGTCAGCCCCCCACATTTTTTCTTTTTATGTTAAACTATAAACATATTTAAATCTATGCATAGTCCTGTTTCTCTAGCCAATGATAAAAAGAGTTCCAAGTTTGATAGAAGTCTGTATCTTCTTTCTCCTTCAGAGACAAAGTCAATCTGTCCATTTCGGCACAATCCAAGATCTTTTTTAGAATCAGTTCGTGGGTAGGTGGTTCTTCACTCTTCCAATGCTGGGCAAATGTAATCCTTGCTGCAGTAGTTGACATGTAGAGTCAAATACATTGCTTGTTTACCAACATCATCAGGTACAATACCTAATAAGAAAACTTCAGGTTTAAATGTTAGGGGTTTTTGTAACATTTCCTCAAGCCATTTGTGTATTTTAATCAAATACTTGTCACAGGTCCACCACATATGACAAAAAGTACCCAAGTTGTGTTTACATTTCCAACATCCATTTGACATAATTGGAAACATCTTAGCTAACCTATTTGGTGACAAATACCATGTATAAAACATTTTATACAGGTTTTGTTTGTATGAGGTTGCTAGTGTTACTTTAATATTTCTTTCCCACAGCTTTTGCCATTTCTTTAACTCAATATTATATCCAAAATTTTGTGCCCACGTTATCATAGTTTCCTTAACCTGTTCGTCTTCCATTCTCCTATCCAGAAAGAAATTATACGATCTTTTAATCATTTTCTCATCTAATTTAAGAATCATGTGGTCAAATGCTGTTAACGCCTTATAAAAGCCCCACATTCTATAATCTTTAACATATCTTGATTGCATTTGAACCTTGTGCCATCAAGAAATATTTATTCCTTGTTCTTGTATTTCTTGTTTCAATTTCAGTCCTCCATCATTATCCAAAATATCATCATATCTCACAATCATATCAAAATTCAATGCATTTGGATATACAAGAACTTCCATAAGCGAAAGCCATCTTGGTAATTTAGTATACAGTTTTGTCTTTAACTTTTCCCACACCGACATTAATGATTTCCTAATATAATGATTTAAGAAACAACCATGTACCTTACACTTTTCATTCCACATATAAGCGAGCCAACCCATTTGCAAATCATGCCTTTCAAGATTCAAGATTCTCTTATTTCTTAAAGTTATCCATTCTTTTAGCCACGTTAAAACAGAAGCTTGATAATACAACATCCAGTCAGGAAGACCAATACCCCCATTCCCTTTAGCCTCCTGAAGCATTTTTAATTTAATCCTTGGTTTCTTCTTTTTCCATAGAAATCTCGAGATTAGGGTATTTAAATCATCAAAGAATTTTTTACCAATTTTTATGGGAATCATTTGGAATAAAAACAAAAGCTTTGGTAATATATTCATTTTAACTAGTTCTATTCTTCCCAGCAAGGATAATTGCAAATTAGCCCATTTTTCCAAGTCACTCTTAATTTCCTTAAATAGTTTATCATAATTATCTAATAATTTATTTTTGCTGAGTATGTTATTATCAGCCCTCTGCCATAGGCTTTATCTGTATCCCAAACATTTTTGCAAAGAGGTTTCTTCAATGTTATTGATTTGAAAAATATTTCCATTTCCTTATTTATCTCTTCTTTGATTTTTTTTATCCTTTAATAAGGCTTTGTTTAGCACCCATCTAGGCGTTTTTACTGTCCCTTTCAATGTCATAGTTACAGGATTGTGATCTGCCCAGGCATTTGTCTCTATTTCAGCTTCTAACAGATCTGGTACTAAGTCTGGAGTTATCCAAATCATATCAATTCTAGACCACGACCTATGTCTATTCGAAGAGAAAGTATATTTAGTAGAGGTTGGGTTTGTATGTCTCTAAACGTCTGTCAATCTAAATTCTTCAATTATATTAAAGCAAGACTTTGGAAGTATCCTCCTGCCTTTTTGCTCCTTAGTCTCACTCTTCTGGTCCATTTTTTGCCCACAGTTGCATTCAAGGAAAGTCGTTCCTGATGGAGTGAAGCATAAAAATATACAAAGGTAATGAGTCAGAATGGAAATCTCAGACCATTTAGTCAGACCCTGCATGCCAGCAGGTTCCGTTCATGACATGCTTAACATGTGCATGTCGAGCCCATCCTTGAAAACCCTCACCGATGGGGCCTCAACTACCACCCATTGAAGCCCGTATCATACCCTGGGGTACTAGGGTTAGGGTTAGAAAAACGAGTTGTCCGGATAAGATTTTGATGAGTGGAACGTGTTTAAAAACCGTTGAAATGATGAGCTGTGCAGAAAAAGGTATTCAAGGAAAGCTTTTTGAAAATGACCTATTTTCAGTGACATTTTACTGGTACTAGGATCTACACCAGGGTAGGATTAGGATTAGTGAAATGAGGTATCCTGTTAAGTTTTTGATGATTGGAATGTGTTTAGAATGGGCATAAATGATGAGCTGCGCAGAAAAAGCTACTCATGGAAGCCTTTTTCAAAATCGTCCTACTTCCAATGGAACTTTGCCCCTATATTAGGGTTAGGGGTGTGCTCTAGGTTAGGGTTAGAGATACAAGGGGTCGTGGTGTGATTCTTTTCATTGGAATGTGTTTAGAATGGGTAGAAACGATGAGCTGCACAGAAAAAGCTGCTCAAGGAAGGCTTTTTCAGAATCGCACTATTTTCAAGGGAAGTTTAGCCCTATATTAGGATTAGGGGTGTGCACCCGGATAGGGTTAGGGTTAGAAAAATGGGGTGTCCTGCAAGGATTCTGATGTTTGGAATGTGTTTAGAATAGGCTGAAATTATGAGCTGTGAGGTAACAGCTTCTCAAAGAAGTATTTTTTTAAATGGCCTAATTTGCAATGGAACTTTACACATTTATTAGAATTAGTGGTGTGCACCAGGGTAGGGTTGGGCTCAGAAAAATGAGGTGTCCTGGCATGATTCTGATGGTTGGAATGTGTTTAGAATTGGCAGAAATTATGAGCTGCACAGAAAAAGCTACTCAAGGAAGGCTTCTTCAAGATTGCCCTATTTTCTATGGAACTTTACCCTAATACTGGGTTAGGCTTGTGCACCATGGTAGGGCTATGGTTAGAAAAACTAGGTGTCCTAGAATGAATCTGATGGGTGCAATGTGTTTAGAATCAGAAGAAACGATGAACTGCACAGAAAAATTGCTCAAGGAAAGCTTTTTCAAAATTGCCCAATTTTGAATGGAAATTTACCACTATATTAGGGTTAGGGGTTTGCGCCATGGTTGGGTTAGGGTTAGGAAAATGAAGTGTCCTGGGCTGATTCTGATGGTTGGAATGTTTATAGAATGGGCAGAATCGATGAGCTGCTCAGAAAAAGCTTCTCAAGGAAGGGTTTTTAAAAACCGCCAAATTTTAAATGGAACTTTACCCCTGTATTAGGGTTTGGGTTGTGCACCAGGGTAGGATTAGGGTTAGGAAAATGAGGTGTCCTGTAATGATTCCGTTGGTTGGTATTTGTTTAGAATGGGCAGAAATAAAGGGCTGCGCAGAAAAACCTGCTCAAGGAAGATTTTTTCAGAATTGCCGAATTTTCAATAGAACTTTAGCAATATTAGAGTTGGGGGTGTGCTCTAGGTTAGGGTTAGAGAAATGAGGGGTTCTGTGACATTCTGTTGGTTGGAATGTTTTTAGAATTGGCACAAATGATGAGCTGTGAAGAAAACCTGCTGAAGACCACCAAATTTTCAATGGAACTTTACCCTTATATTCAGGTTATGGTTGTGCACTGGGGTAGGGTTACGGTTAGGAAAACGTGGTGTCCTGGAACGATTCTGATGGTTGGAATGTGTTTAGAATGAGAAGAAATATATAGCGGCACAGAAAAAGCTACTCAAGGAAGGCTTTTCAATATTGTCCTATCTTCAAAGGAACTTTACCCCTACATTAGGGTTAGGGTTGTGCACTAGAGTAGGGTTAGGGTTGGGAAAACAAGGAGTGCTGGCATGATTCTGAGTGTCAGAATTTTTTAAAAGTGGGCAGAAAAGATCAGCTTTGCAGAAAAAGCTACTCAGGGAAAACTTTTTCAAAATCACCCTATTTTCAATGGAACTTTAAGCCTATATTAGGGTTAGGGTTATGCTCCAGGGTGGGGTAGGGTTGGGAAAATGACATGTTCTGGTTTGATCATTTTGGTAGGAATGTTTTAGAATGGGCAGAAATGTTGAGCTGCGCAGAAAAGCTTCTCAAGGAAGGCTTTTTCAAAATCGCTCTATTTTCAAAGGAACTTTGCCCCTAGATTAGAGTTAGGGGTGTGCACTAAAGTAGGGTTTGGGTTAGAAAAAGGCGGTGTCCTGGCATGATTCTGAGTGTTTGAATGTGTTTAGAGTGGGCAGAAATGATGAGCTGCACAGAAAAAGTTACTCAGGTAAGGCTTTTTCAAAAATGGCCGATTTTCAATGAAATTTTACCTGTCTATTAGAGTTAGGGTTTTGCACTAGTGTAGGGTTGGGGTTAGGAAAATGAGGTGTCCTGGTGTGATTCTGTTGGTTGGAATGTGTTTAGAATGGGCAGAAATTATGAACTGCTCAGAAAAAGCTACTCAAGGAAGGCTTATTCAATATTGCACTATTTTCAATGGAACTTTACCCCTATATTAGGGTTGCGGGTGTGGACCTGGGTAGGGTTAGGCTTAGAAAAACATGGATTCCCAATATGATTATGATGGATGGAATAAGTTTAGAATGGGCAGAAATGATGAGCTGTGCAGAAAGTGCTTCTGAGGGAAGGCTTTTTCAAAATCTCCCTGTTTTCAATGGAACTTTACCCCTATATTAAACTTAGGGGTATGCACCAGGGTAGGGTTAGGGTAAGGAAAATGACGTGTTTTGGCATGATTCTGACAGCTCAAATGTGTTTAGAATGGGTAGAATTACGAGATGTGCAGAAAAAGATGCTCAAAGAAGGTTTTTTCAAAATTGCCCTATTTTGAAAGGAACTTTACTCTTATATTAGGGTTAGAGTAATCCTAATATGCAGCAGCGTAGGGTCAGGGTTTGAAAAACAAGGTGTCCTGGAATGAGTCTGATGGTTGGAATGTTTTGGGAATGGGTAGAAATCATGAGCTGCTCAGAAAAACTGCTTAAGTATTTTTTTTTTTTTTTTGAAAAAAGGCCTACTTTCAATGAATCTCAACTGCTATATTAGCGTTACAGGTGTGCACCATGGTACGGTTAGGGTCAGAAAAATGAATGTTTTTCGAGTGGTGCAAGGCCTGGTTCGTCCAGGTCCTAAGAAAGATCTGGTTCCACCCTCGAAGGCCCGCTGTGACGACTTTGCCAAGCATTTCAGGGAGAAAATCACTCAGATTTGTCAAAAGCTAGACTCTACTAGTGACTCAGAGGTTTCTGGGGAGATACCAATGCCACCGTCTGGTCCAAAATTAATGGATGAATTTCAGTTCTTGTGGCCTGATGATGTGGACAAGGTGCTTGGACGAGTATGTCCCACCACTTGCCAATTGGACCCTTGCCCGTCTTGGTTAATAAATAACTCCAAGCAAAGGATTGGGATCTGGATCATGGAAGTGGTTAACGCTTCTCTGAGGGAGGGTCGGGTACCTGCCCCTTTAAAGGAGGCGGTAGTCCAACTAGTCCTGAAGAAGGCGTCACTGGATCCAGAGATGGCCACTAATTATAGACCAGTGGCCAACATCCCGTTTCTGGGCAAGGTGTTGGAGCAGGTGGTGGCGGGACAACTCCAAGCTCTCTTGGATGAAACTGATTATCTGGATCCTTTTCAGTCCGGCTTCAGACCTGGGTACAGTACTGAATCTGCCTTGGTCGCCCTGTACGATAAGCTGTGCAGAGAGAAGGACAGGGGGAGTGTGTCCCTGTTGGTTCTTCTGGACCTTTCAGCGGCTTTCGATACCATCGACCATGGTATCCTTCTGGATAGGCTAGCGGGATTGGGGGTCAGAGGTACTGCTTTGCAGTGGTTCCGCTCCTATCTCAATGACTGATTCCAGAAGGTGGTGCTGGGGAACTATGGCTCTGCACCATGGCAGCTTTGCCATGGAGTACCGCAGGGATCCATTTTGTCCCCTTTGCTGTTTAACATCTACATGAAACCACTGGGAGAGGTCATCAGGAGGTGTGGGCTGCGGAATCATCAGTACGCTGATGATACCCAGCTCTACTTCTCGTTTTCCACCAATCCGGGTGAGGCAGTGGCTGTGCTGAACCGGTGCCTGGCCGAGGTAATGGGCCGGATGAGGGCGAATAAACTGAAGCTCAATCCAGATAAGATGGAGGTCCTGTTGGTTGGTGGATCGGGCTTCGGGGAGGGTGAATTGAACCTAGTCCTGAATGGGGTTGCACTCCCTCTTAGGGACAAGGTCCGCAGCTTGGGAGTGCTCCTCGACCCAGAGCTTTCATTGGAAGCTCAGGTGACAGCAGTGGCGAGGAGCGCTTTCCTTCAGCTTTGGCTGATCTATCAGCTGCGCTCCTACCTGGAGTACGACTGCCTGGCGACAGTGACACATGCATTGGTGACTTTCTGCCTTGACTTCTGTAATGCGCTCTATGTGGGGCTACCCTTGAAGACGGTCCAGAAACTTCAATTGGTTCAAAATAGAGCTGCCAGGCTGCTGATGGGGACTGGGCGTTATGTTCACATGACTCCAGTCCTCCGTCAGCTTCACTGGCTTCCCATTGAAGTCCAGGCCCAATTCAAGGTGTTGGTGATGACCTATAAAGCCCTAAACGGCTTGGGTCCTGGTTACCTGAAGGAGCACTTACGTCCATATATGCCCGCCTGCCCCTTGAGATCTGCGGGAGAGGCCCTTCTCTGGGAACCCCCTGTGAAGAAAATCAGGAGGGTAGGTACTCGAAGGAGGGCTTTCTCTGCGGTGGCGCCCAATCTATGGAATGTGTTCCCCAGAGAGGTCCGCCTGGCGCTGTCGTTATTTGTTTTTCAGTGCCAGGCGAAGACCTTTTTATTCAAATGTCATTTTAACTGTTAATACTATTTATTTGTTTTATTCTTCGGCCAGGGTGACTTATTTTATATTGTAAACTTGTTTTATATTTTATTGTATTATATTTTAATTGATATATTTGTGAGCCGCCCCGAGGCTTCGGCGAATGGGGCGGCATAGAAATTTTCTAAATAAAGAAAAATAAATAAAATGTTTTTGGAATGGGCAGAAATTATGAGCTGTGCAGAAAAAGCTACTGAAAGACAGTTTTTTCTAAATTGCTTTATTTTCAATGGAAAGTTAGCCATGTATTAGGGTTAGGGGTGTGCTCCAGGGTAGGTTTCAGATTCAAAAAATGAGGTTTCCTGGCATGATTCTGATGGTTAGAATGTGTTTAGAATGGGCATACATGATGACCTGTGCCGAAAAAGCTACTCAAGTACAGCTTTTCTCAATTTCCTCTATTTCCATGGAACTTTAGTCTTATATTAGGGTTAGACATGTGTACCAGTATAAGGCTGGGATTAGAAAAATAAGGTGTCCTAATATAATTGTGATCATTGGAGTTTGCTTGGAAGGGGCAGAAATGATGAGCTGTGCAGAAGAAGCTACTCAAGGACCGCTTTTTCCAAATTGCCCTATTTTAAAGGAACTTTAGCCCTATAGTATGGTTAGGGGTGTGCACCAGGTAGGGTTAGGATTAGAAAAAGAAGGTGTTCTGGTAATATTCTAATGGTTGAAGTTAGTTTAGAATGGAAAGAAAGTATGAGCTGTGCAGAAAAAGCTAAGCACATATGGCTTTCAAAATTGCATTAATTTCAATGGAAATATAGTCATATATTAGGGTTAGGGGTTTACACCAGGATAAGATTGGGGATAGAGAAAAGAGGTGTCCTGGCATGATTCTGATAATTAAGTGTAGATTGGGCAGAAATGATGAGCTGCGCAGAAAAAGCTACTCCAGGAAGGCTTTTTCAAAATTGCCCTATTTTAAATGGAACTTTAGCCCTATATTAGGGTGTGTGCACCAGGGTAGGGTTAGGGGTGGAAAAACAAGCTGTCCTGCCATGGTTCTGATGGTTGGAATGTGTTTAGAATGGGCAGAAATGATGAGCTGCGCAGAAAAATCGGCTTAAGGAAGGCTTTTTCAAAATTGTGCTTTTTTCAATGGAACTGTAGCCTCATTTTAGGGTTAGGGCTTTTTACCAGGGTTGGGTAAGCGTTAGAAAAACTTTGGGTTGTGTTGAGATTTTGATGGTCGCATGGTCTTTAGAATGATCTGAAATTATGAGCTTTGCAGAAAAATGTACTCAAGGAATGGTTTTTGAAAATCACCCTATTTTCAAATGTATTTTACTTGTATATTCGGGATCTGCACCAGGGTAGGGTTAGGGTTAGAAAATTGCTTTTTACTGGCATGATTTTCATGATTGGAATGTGTTTTGAATGGGCAGAAAGGATGAGCTTTGAAGAAAAAGGTACTCAAGGATGTTTGTTTTCAAATCATCCTTTTTTCAGTGGCATTTTCCCTGAATGTTAGGGTTAAGTGTAGTCAACAGGGTCAGTTAATCATTAGACCTACGATATGTCCTGTTAAGTTTTTGATGGTTGGATTATTTTTAGAATGGGAGGAAATGATGAACTGTGCAGAAATACTTCCTGGCTCCAAATTGAACCTTGGTTCCTTCAGCTTGTTTCATTTGGAGCACGTCCTTCCTTCCTCTGCAGCGGAAAACTGGTCCTTACCCACCTCCGTGTGACATCCTCTCAAGTACATATTTTTCTCCAGCAGATCCCTTTGGAGTCTTTTCTTCTCCAGGCTGAATAGGCCCAGTTTCCTCAGTCTCTCCTAATCCGGTTTTCCCTGCAATCCGGCCACCATCCTTTTGGCCCTACGATGCACTGACTCTAACCTCGCTATATCCTTCCTGTCATGTGGAGCCCAGAATTGAACACAATACTCCAGTTGTGGGCACAGGAGAGTCGTATAGAGTGGTAGCAATATCTCTCTTGAAAATATGGTGGACTGAAGAAACTGGGTTTGCTATCCTCTTTGCTGTACCAGTTCATCCTACCAGCACCACTTTACAGATCTGCATCCGTAGCCAGCTTGCCACTCCTGCAAACTTAAAGCATGATGGAAGCAATGTCCATTTGCAAAACTGGATTCTACTAATGTCACCAATTGCTTTTAAAATTAGCAACTGGTAATTACATGTCTACTCTCTCCACTCAGAATTAGGGATCTATGCCAGATTACTATCTCCACATAGTGTTAAGCATTCATTCAGACTGAAAGCTTAGTTTTTTGGTTGGTTTATTTTAAAAGCAGGACACCTGTTTTGCTTTTCTTTTATGGAGGTCACCTTCCTGAATCCCCACAAGGATTCATTAGCAGGAAAACAACTCTGAAAGTCATTTAGCATGATGGGAAAACATACCTTATTTGCTGTGGCCAAGCATCTCTGTCTGTTCATTATGCTACTTGTTAAACACATTTCTAGCTTATTTGTGATTTCAGCACTTCCTTAGATAAGCTTGCTGCCTTCTTTGCCATGCCTAAGTGTCTACAGTAGGCATACACAATTTCTTAAATTTCAGAAGAACAGAATATGGAATTCTGTTACTTGTTGGATCTTTGGTCTTTAATCCTGGAAGGAATATGAACACTGCTAAAATAGCACTTTGACTTTATTTATTCATGGCTGTCCTGTAAGATTTCAGAAGCACGGCTTCATTCTGTGAATAAGATAACATGCAATATCAGGCTGGTGTGTGGCTGAACCTTTGCAGGTTTGATCATTTAAGCTGCCTGGATGGGAATCTATCAGCAGAATAGACCATTTGCACAGTGGGCATTTGTCACACTAGTTATGCTTATGTTCACTTTCAATATGCCCTTGAGAAGCGCCACAGGACAGACGCAAGTGGCTAATTTTCGAAAGCAGATTTGATGATCTCCATGGGAATTTCCTTTTTTAGTGTATTATTTCAGCCAGAAGAAGGTAAGTAAGCTCTGTCTTCCTCAAAGTCCTGCTGAAAAACATCACAGATCATAGCCATCCTAGCCAGCTGATGAAGCACCCAGTTCCAGGCCTTGGCCCTTTTTGACATTTGTACAAGTTTAAAGGAGTTATGCCTGCAAATGAAACTACGGTCAGAAGTGTAGTGGAGCCAGATCTTGCAGTGCTGACACATTTCACTTACCTGGGATGCCAGTAAATCCACACCCCAGTTCCCTTGTTCCTATGAGCTTAGCAGCGAACTTGTCAGTAGCTGGGGCAGCAGAGATTGGGGGAGATGAAGTTCCCTAGCAGGAGAATATGTTTGTGAGCAATCCCAGTCACAATGCAAAGTTTTTTGGGGTGGCTTGACCTTGAATGGACAATTAAGACCAATGTATTCTATGAAAGGCCAGCTCCTGCTAAAATGAGACCGATTAGATCTAGACCTATGTTGAAATGGATCAACACAATTCTTTACATTTGTGGACTGTTCTGGGAGGTGTGACTATGGGTTTGGTCAGAAGGATCAGCTGTACTTCAGAATTTACCACAATGCCCCTGGCTATGGGTATTATGACAGATTCTGGATCTCATACAGCTGGCACTGCCTGAGAGGACCAAAACTACAGATAGCTAATGACATTGTGGCCTTGTGAGCTGTGGAAGGGAGAGTCCAGTGCCTTGTGACCCTTATTGAAGGCAGATTACAATAAATTTAATGGAAAGTACTTTAACACATGCACACACTCACACACAAACACACACACAAGTAAATTCTAATTCTGAGAGTATATACTTGGCCAGCGTAGCTGCTTTTAAAGGTTTCAGACTCAGACTCACTCTAGCAGGGAAAGTGGGTACTTTTTCTTCTTTGTCCTTTCTTGGAATCTTCTATGGGATAGTTCCCCCTTCAACATCACATCTGACTGCATGCAAGCAATTGCAGATGACTGCAAGGTCGTATAGTCTTTAACCCATGGGTAGGTTACCTGTTTGGACCAGTTTGCTCATTGTGCAACCTTCATTTTGTGAGTATTTTCAGACTTCCTCTCCACTCAGCTCACTTTCTGAGGCAGGACTGAGTGCAAGAGGAAGTCTGAGAATGCTAGGGGACAGTTTTTCTGGAGTTTTGTCACAACCCTACTCTCTACCACAATCACCACTACATTTTTTCTCACATTCCCTGTTGCACCACCCACAGACGAGTTTGTGAGTACTCAGGTACACACACATACACGCCATGTATACAACATGCATGCATGCTCTTTAGAAGTCCAGATACTGAAGATGAAACTCAAATACTTTGTCCACCTAATGAGAAGGAACATTCTGGAGAAGACCCTGAAGCTGGGAAGGATTGAAGGCAAAAGGAGAAGGGGATGGCAGAGGATGAGACGTCTAGATGGGTCACTGGGGCAGTGGGTGTGGGTTTGGGTGGACTCCAAGGGATTGTGGAGGACAGGAAAACCTGGAGGAATGTTATCCATGGGGCCGTGATGGGTCATGCACAACTTTGTGACTAAACAAATCATGCATTCATGCCTATACAGGCCTATCCCTCTTCTCCATATCATGCAAGCACACACAATCACAGCCACCCTTGTTCAAGATTCTTCCAACCCCCAACAGCTCTTTCCTTTCCTTTCCTTTCCTTTCCTTTCCTTTCCTTTCCTTTCCTTTCCCCTATACATACAGTGCTCCATCCATTCAGACATACAAGCACACAACCCTTCCTGAAACCTTAGGCTGCTACTTGCTGCACAAGGAGAGACAGCACAAGGAAAGTGCAGGAATGGTAGTTGTCCCGCTGCACCCACTCTGGAATTCCTGACTTGACTGAGTGGCAATATTGATGATCAGTGCCTGGACCTTAAATAATTACCAGCTTGGAATGCCTTACTTTCCCCTCTTCTGTTGAGTGATGTGCTGCATTTATAATTTCACAGGGAGTGGCGCTAGACAGTTTGTTGAGGTTCTGTGATGTAAACACCATAGCATGACTTAACAGAGTGAGCCTGCTGTTCAATCAGTTATGACATGTCCTTTAACACAGGCTGCAAATTCAAGTTTGTGTGCTTAATTGGAGTAATGGGCTAAATGCAGATAATTTCTCTTCAGTGACAAGTTCCCATTACCCACTCATATGGATTGTAATTTCTTCAGCACATAATTGTGGTCTTCGAAAATAGGGATAATTGCAAGACAGATAACTGGGATCAGGATACACATTTAGGAAAGTCATCTCTGATTGATGTACTTGACATGTTAGTGATGAAATTGAGCTCTGCTCAGTGCAATTTGGGATAATTAACTTGGCTTTTGACTTTAACCATAAGATTGACTCATTTAGTGTTGCTTCATATTATGATGGGATAAAAAATGCTAATTGTTGGGAAAATGGTTAATTAGAGTGCTCAGTGGGAGGAGCTGAAACACTGTTTCTTCTGCCAAGTCTGCAAACATTTACACATATCAAGGAAAATATGTTATTGGACCATTCTGGATCTAATTTTGGATTTGAGCAGCCCAAATTATCCTACAAAGTGGGAGGACAGTGTCCATCTCTTGGTGGGCTGGCTTGAATTTGAGAATTCATCTTACACGTGCAAAAGTGAGGTCTTCCCTCTCTCTCTCTCTCTCTCTCTCTCTCTCTCTCTCTCTCTCTCTCGGGAATGGCCCAGAGGTGACTCGGGAGGAATGGTGGAGGACAACTTCAACCACCCATTCCTCACCATCTGCCACCTGAGGTAGAGGCCTCACCTTGCTTAAGAGTAGGACTGGCCATGGCTATATAACCACAAGCTGTGCCCCATCTATCGTTAGCAGGAAATGCTCCCAAATCAAATATTGGGACTTCTAACTAAGCTTGACCTTGGTCATTCTCATTCCAGAAGTCAAGTACTATGGATTCAGGCCCTAAAGAACTAAAAGCTGGGAATGCACTATTATTTCAACAGTGGTGACCTTGGTTAGGGCAATTAACTGCTAGCCTCTTTTGAGCAAAAAACTATATTTAAAGGTGTTTGGCAAGCTAACAGTTTGGTTTAAGTAGATAATCATGCAACTGCCAAGAGATAATTGCAAGAAGTGCATTTTAAAACCTTAGCAAACCTATATATACTGAGTATTATACATTAATACCTTATATACCACAAATCCCATATCTGTGACATTAGATCTGGACCTGAGCTTAAAAAAAACCCTTGGAAGCAAAAGCCAGAAGAGCTTTTGCTGCAGCTGTTTCTTAGTTTTGTAGATAAGTAAAGAAGTAGCCTGAAGCTTTACTGTGAAGAATAGGAATGACAGTTTTTATTTTAAAATGGAATCTTATTTTAAAGGACATAGCCATGTAGGAGAGATCAGAACTCCAAATAAGGGATCAAACCTGGAGAATGTTCTGGAAACACTTACTGTGGAAGCATTGCCTAAGCTAAGCTGCTGGATAACTTTCTGAATGGGAGATTATCAGGAGTCCCAATTAAACTGCTCAGAGTTAATTGAACGTCTGTCTACCAGGCAATAACATCATACCAACTGAAATTCTTTTTGTTGGACTATTCAGTTTGCAGTTTGTTTTCTTTATCTTGAGCAATTTCTTGTTAGTTGATTAGTATACCATAGCTGGTGCAACTTGGTTGGTAACAAGGCTCCTACAAATGACAAATAATCTTTGATTCATTCAAAATAAGCTCAAACTTCCTGGAAAAAAATGTGGGTTGTCTGTGAGCTTTTGCCTGGCTTGTAATGTTGCCATAGAAGCACTGATGATGTGATGAAGGATGGGATTTTCTTTAAGAAAAAGAAATTCTAAAGGCACAATTGCAAACAATTCCAACAAGGAAAAGGGGCAGAGGAAGCCCATGTGGCTTCACTATAGCTTAGAGATGATCTGAAAACAAAAAAGGACATGTATGGGAAGGGGAAGGAAGGTCAGGCTACAAAGAAAAAATGCAGGCAGGTAGCATGGAATTGCAGGGAAGGTGTCAGGAAGGCTAAAGCTAGGAATGAACTGAGATTAGTGAGGGATGCCAAAAGCAACAAAAAAGCCTTCTTCAGCTATGTCCACAGTAAAAGATAGAGGAAAGAAATGGGTGTTCAGTTACTCAGTGTGGATGGCAAAATGATAATGGATAATAAAGAAAGGGCAGAAGTGCTCAATTCCTACTTTGGCTCAGTCTTCTCCAAAGCTGAAGGAGCAGGAGGGCAGCGCAAGATTGATAGTCAAATGGTCAAGGATCATCTAATTGGGCTGCATTAGTTAAAATACCTAGGGCCCTATTTAAAAAAAGTAAAGGTGAAGGTTTCTCCATGACATTAAAGTCCAGTCACATATGACTCTAGGGGGCGGTGCTCATCTCAGTTTCCTAGCCGAGGGAGCCAGCATTTGTCTGCAGACAGTTTCCATGGTCATGTGGCCAGCATGACTAAACACTGAAGTGCACGGAATGCTGTTACCTGCCCACCAAAGTGGTACCTATTTATCTACTTGCATTTTATTTATTTATTTATTAAAACATTTTTATGCCGCCCCATTCGCCGAAGCCTCGGGGCGGCTCACATTAATAAATTAAAATAATTATAATATAAATTAAAATATAAATATAAAATTAAAATACAACAGTACAGTATAAAATAAGCCGCCCTGGCCAGATAAAACCAATAATGTTAACAGTTAAAATGCCGCTTGAATAAAAAGCATTTGTATGCTTTTGAACTGCAAGGTTGGCAGGAGCTGGGACAGAGTTTCACCCTGTCTGTGGATTTGAACTGTCGACGTTTTGATCTCTATCCATAAATGAACAGGTGGAAGAACTCTCAGCTGTCTAGTATCTTTGAGAAATCATAGAGGACAGGGGAAGTGCCAGATGACTGGAGATGGGCTAATGTTGCCACTAGCTTCAAGAAAGGGGGAAAAAGAAGAACCTGGGAGCTACAGTTCAGTCAGTCTGACATCAATCCCTGGGAAAATCCTGGAGCAGATTATAAAATGGTCATGTTGGTTTAATCTTGCTCCATGCATCGGTTGCATGGAAGTCTCCTTTGCAGAGGCTTATATGTCTGCACACTAAAACTTTCTTCTCAGCTCAGTGTTTTATATGCTTAAGAAAACCCATTTTCTGCTATTCTTACCAATCAGGAAGTTTCACTTTTGCCTTAAATTAGTTTCTACTGAGTTCCTGTGCCCTTCTTCAGACTTTTTTGGGGGGCAGTGGGTGGGGGGACTTGTTGCAAAGCTGAAACCTATTTTTATTTCAAGGCACACTTTTCAGCACCAAAAATCAAACCCTTCAGCAAACTCCTTGATTTTTCTGACTATCTGTTGAACCTGCTAACTCCCTTACTTCATCTTTTGTGGAGGACATTTTAGCTCTGTGAACCATCTGTGAACCCTTGGGTTTTACTTCTTGATTCCAACTATCTTTCATTTAACTTTTGGCCTTTTGGCTGTTAGTAACTAGCACACATACAAAGAATAACATCCAAACCAAACTATATGAGAAGAATAAAAGATAGTTCTGTTCCTTCATGAGCAGCTTCATCTGGATCGCATTAACACAGTTTATTATAGTAGCCCAGCCTATCACAACATGAATAACCTAACATGAAAAACCAAAGCAAGACCATGGCCATGGAAAATGCAGTTAATGAGTTCTGCACCCACCTCAACTCATCAGCCATGATGAAGAGATGCCTGGAAATTTAGCTTGCTCACCAAACCAATGCTCCAAGGAAGAACATGCATTTTAGATCTGAACTGAACAAGCAACCACATACAGTATTGGCCAGAGTCTATCAGGAGAATTGAACCAAACAGAGAATATATTTACAACACAAAAGGCTACTTGGTGGTAATTTGGTTCAAGCCAATGAATCAGTTGCATTCAGAGTAAGGGATATACAATAAGAATAATCTACACATATGCCCTCAAATCAACTGTAGTTCCCATTAGTCTTATTCAGAAGTTTTATTCATGTGATCGCCTAATAAGTGAGCAGGAAATTGGGCCATGCTGAATAGACAGAGTCCTGATGTTACATGCATCATCTAGCATCAATTCCTGGCATCTGTACATACAGTGAATATCTGTAGAAATGGAATCTTTATGTATACAGCTGGAAGCAAGAAGGCTTCCATGTGATCTGGATCCCTGCCTGACTGGGTTTCGAATTTCATGATCTGATATTCCTGTCCCCGTAGACACTTGTACTACATGCACAGACATGGTGGGGTGAAGGTGGACTAGTGGGCGCATGTGATGTCAGACATGTGGCTAGTTGGTTCAGCTTCCTGCTCATGGGGGGAAAAAAAGCATGAGTAAAGAATCCACTGGCCATGGTTTCATTCATTGTGGTCTGTTCTGCTGAAAGCTAACTTCATCTGCTCAGAATCTAATTTAATACACTGAGCCAGAGAACTTCTGTGATGAGGGCACTTAAAACTATTACGTAGCTGAACATATTGGTATATCTTCAAAGCATGTAATTTTTAATTTTGGTATGATCTCTGCTACTAATGTATCTTCACGGTTGACATATATGCATTTAACTGGCTATAAAGAAACTGCTCTCATCACATTCCAGCTTATCTTTCTACAAAATCTGGAAAGAGAAACTGATATGTGATGAGCTATTTCACCCACCTGGCGTTCTTCTGAACTATAACTTCCATTTTGCTCTAAAACACTGGGATGATAATCTAAATCATGTAACATCTAAAACTGGTCTAACACTAAGTCTAAAATACCCCTCCACTCAGGGAAGACTGAATTATAAAGAATTTCTGGTTTCCATTCTGTATTTCTAAAAATCTATTTTCAAATTTATCTCAAGAAAGAAAAAGGGTATTTGTAACACTGTGAAAAGTTTGATAAGCAATTCATCAATATATTTATTTAGATTCATTTAGTTTTCTTCTCAGCCCTCTGGCTTACTCCTCAACTGACACAGCCCTTGATATAGCTACCAACATTATTAAGAAACAAATTTACAGAAGGGAAAAATGATTAGTTGAGCCACTCAATTCAAAATCCTACAGCTTTAAACTATGAAGAATAAGTATCTTGAATGGTATCTTTCCCTTTTCTTTACTCTTTGATAGCAGAACAAGGAAAATAAAGTGAGGAAAAGGTGTTTGATCTGTGCCTGAGGCAGAAGGAAGAAGCTAAATGACAGCTGAAGACATCTGAAGCTCGACAAAAAAATTGGGAACAGAAGTTCCATGGGAGAACTCTAGAGTCACGGGTCTTTTGCATTCTGACAGGGCTTGTATATTTCCCCACAGATACTCTGCTGGCAGAAGAAATAGGTCATGTTGGAATAGAGCCCATGTTTCAGCTGTGAACTTGGCTTTGCCACCGACGATAATTTTTTTAATCCAATGCTATTACTCAACAAGCATAATATATGTGACCTCAGCAAGAATAATACATTTGATGTCACTGAACCAAAAAGAAATAACGAACTGACAATGAAATAAATCAAAAGAGCCAGGCTACCAACCTCCTCATTCCTTCACTTCATTTTTAACCCATCTTTCCTGCCAGGTTGCAAAGAAAAGATTGGATTAACAACTCTTTATAATAGCTGGGTCTGCTCAACAAGGTTTATGATTTATTTTGTATAAACATTTGGAAGGTAATAGATCTTGTCAAATACTGTTCTGCACAGGAAAGAACCTTGTTTTGTTTCATTTAATTGGATATCAATAAATAGCTACTTTTTAAACAGAACATCTTTCACCTGTCTCCTGCCAAACATTCATTAAATAACAGCTTAATTTATTTTTCCTCATTGACAGGATAAAGAATTAGCTCTTTTGTTGAAAGCTTAAACAGGACATATGTGGCATAATACAGTTAATTTTTCACCCTTTCAGAACAAACAAACAAAAAACCCTTACATCCCAGTTCTGAAATTATGCCCCAGTAATTTCAATTTTGCAAGTGTTTTTGTCTGGGTAAATGTGTTTAGCATTGCAGCTTTAGAAACCTTGGGCATTAATATTATGTATAAATGGACTAACGGCAGAGAGCTGCGTATGATCAATTATTCTCCCTTTGGTATTATTGGAAAATGTTTTCTCTTCTTTATGGTACCAATATGTAAGTTTAAATATTTAGGTATTCTAAGTACACTGACCAAATTTGCAGATGATACCAAAGTGGGGCTGGTGGAAATGATAGAAGATTCAAAAGGATCTGGACAGACTGTGGAAGTAGTTGGGGAACAACAGGATGGCATTCAGTGTGGATAAGTGCAAAATCTTACACTTGGGAATCAGGAATAAGTGTTATAGGTACAGGATGGGGACAAGAGTCTGGAGAGCTGCACTTGTAAAAGGGATCTTGGGGTACTTGTCAACAGCAGGCTGAACATGAGCCAGCAGTGTTGATGTGGCGATTAAGAAGGCAAACACCATGCTTGGATGCATAGGCAGAAGTGTGGCTCCCAGATCAAGGGAGGTGTTTATACTGCTCTACATGACTCTGGTGCACGCACAACTGGAGTAATGTGTCCAGTTCTGGACTCCCCATTACAGGAAAGACATAACTAGGTTAGAAGCAGTTCAGTGGGGGTGGGGCTGCAAGAAGGTAGCTGTGTTAGGAGGAATGGCATATGAGGAGAGATTGAGGGAACTGGGAGAAGAGGAGACTCCAAGGGGATCTTATAGCAGCATACAGGTATGTGAAGGGGTGTCACAGAGTGGAGGGTCATGACCTGTTCTCCGCTGTAGTGGAGGGAAGGACCTGATCCAGTGGGGCAAAGCTTAAGAAGCTGGGTTTTAGGTTGGATGTCAGCAAGTACTTCCTGACACAGATATGGAATGATATTTCATGGGAGGTGGTGGAGGCCCCATCAGTGAGGGTGTTCAAGGAAAGACTGGACACTACATGTTGGACATTATATGACCAGAGCTGGCTTGTGCTGGGGGTCAGACTAGATGGCCCAGTAGACCCCTTCTGACTTGCTCTGTTTCTATTTAGGAAATAAATGGTTAATACATTGTTAACAAACCTAGGCTAAATCAGTATGGTTTCTTATATATCATAGAATTGTTTTATTGCCTTTGACTGCTATTATTATTAATTTGACATTTATTATTGCTAATTTCCCTGTCTTCTACAGCATCAATGAATATTTGCTTTTTTAGTTATTCATCTTGGTATTTCTCTCATATTTATTCCAATATTGTTCACATTCAGCTGAAATGGCTATTCTCCCCTCTGTGAATGAATGAGGAACACATCCGAGAAAGCAGAGGTTACCTAATGTAAGGGAGCTATCCTAGACAGCAAAAAAGGCTCTGCATCTTTTACCATGCCCTAGCCAGCTAGGAAGTTGTAGGCTGTTTCTTCTGTATAAACTTGCATAAGAGCGCACCTTATTGTTCTTCCCATAATGAAGCATTTTGGCCAATTTTAATCTCATAAATTGGCTTGCTTCTGAGTAGATTTCAGTTTTCAGGGTTAGATTACAATTTGAACAGTGTTCTGAAGTCCAGCTGAACATGGTGAATTCACTTTCTCTGAATAAGGCAATTCTGGAAGACATTGTTACTTTAAGATGATGTAAGACAATAAGCATGTCTAGCTTGCAAGTAAGTTGTTTTAAATTAGTTTCCATCTTTGGGGAGTAGTAGTTCTTTGCCGGAGTTTGAGAATTTTAGCAGAAGACTGAAATGTATGAGATTCTTTATATAATTATAAAATGGTAAAATGACCTTACAATTGATTTACATTTGTAATGGAAATGCATTTTGCTATGTTATATTTGCTATGCATTTTGCTCTTTTATTACTTCCCTCTAATTTTATATTCTTCGGAGTAATCATGGCCTGATTCATGACATTTTACAGCTGGGTGCTTGTTTGGTTCCCAAACAAATTGAAAGAAGACACTATTTCATGAACAATTGTTGACAGCCTTAATGTGGTTGGAAATAGACACCTGAAGAATCTGTGGTGGAAAGTATAAAAAGGAAGATGAATTGGACTAAGAGCAAAAATGCCATGTTGGATCAAGAATAAAGAGGCCAGCTATGGAAGTGAAAAATAAACAGTAACAATGTGTGAAGGACATTAACAAGTTTAATGAAGTTTGCTGCTTCATCAATTTTGCCCATGGACATGCTTTGCTGAATCACAAATGTCCCTAGTATGGGAGGGCTTTTCCATTCACAGCAGGAAGATCCTGGATATGCCTATAATTCTATATTTCTTTTCCAGAATAACTTGATCAAACAAGAATACAGCCCCAAAGGAAAAGAAAGAAAAGATTTAACAAGATTTAACCACAGAAGGATTCATTTCACCTGAATGCCTATTGGAAGAGAAAGATTTTACAGCTCTTTTGAAAACTTAGCCGTGTGAGAGATTTTGGAATTTCATGGAGAATAAGTCTATCAGTTATTCCTAGTTGTAAAGCTAGATGGTATCAGAGGCAGCCTCTGCATAACAGTTGCTCGAGAATATGAGTGGGAGCTTGCTACTGTAGTTATGTCCTGCTTATGGGTTTCCAATAGGCAGCTGATTGGCTACTATGTGAACAGAATGCTGGACATTACATAAGAACATAAGAATGTAAGAACGTAAGAAAAACCATGCTGGATCAGAGTAGTCCAGCACCCTGTACACATGGTGGCAAACCAACTGCCCACAAGATCCTTCAGGTAGGATGGGTGGAAAACTGCTCCTCCCCAAGCTGCTCAGCCACTGGCGTTTGCAGGCATGCCACTTCTGGTAAAGGAGATAGCCCGGAGCCTGCAAGGCTAGTAGCCACCGATAGCCTCCGCCTTCATAAATCTGTCCGACCTCTTTTTAAAGACCTCCAGATTGCAGTCATCACCACTTCCCATAGCATCAAATTCCATAGTTAACCATGTGCTGTGTGAAGAAGTGCTTCCTTTTATCTGCCGTAAATCCCCTCCCCACCCAATTAGCTTCATGGGATGACCCCTGGCTTGAGTGTTATGGGAGGGGAGAAAAATATATCCCTCTTCACATTCTCCATATTTTTCTGAACACCTCTATCATATCTTTCCTTACTCAACTGTTTTGTAAGCTGAACAGTCCCAGTTGTTGGACTAGACAGACTTTTGATCTGATCCAGGAAAGCTCTTTTGGACAGCTGAGAGAAAACTCACGTTACTGTGAAGGGCTGTTGCAAAGAGAGTGCCAGGCAATGCAAGGCTTTAAAGGTTTGCACAAGCTTCCTAATTTGGGCCTGGAAACATAATGGAAATCCATGTACCTGGCACAGAATGGCAATCTGCGTGGATAGTCCAACATCTGAAAGCAGATTCTGTTCCAACTGAAGTCTTCATGGAATTTGCTGCAGTAGCTGAGCATGGAAGCTTCAGAAATATGGATCAGCATGGAAATGTCCTTGCTATTCAGTAAAGAGCACAGCCTACATTGTCAATGTAGATGGAATAAAGACAGTCCCAAGTGCAGCTTTGATCTGCTTCTCAGGTACTTTGTTTTACAATGTCCAATTGGCTTTTGAAATGAAGCTCACCACATCACACATTCAATGGAAACCTTTCATTTCTGGTGAAAAGATGGTGGGACAGATCCCCAAACTCTACTTTTTTGGGGGGCGGGGAGCAGCAGTAAGGGCTGGTTCACCCTGGGCAATCAGCGTGATTGAAGTTTTATTTGATGTTGTCCTTAAAAAGGAAGACTTTGTGGTAGTGTGTCAATCTAACACCTTTCCCCAGAACAAAATTAACTTTAAAGCAAAGGGAACCCACTGGTTACCTTTCAAAATGTAAAGCGTTATGGTATGCAGTTTGCTACTATTAGATTCTAGCAGTGCAGCAGATTACAATAATAAAATGACAAAGAAAAATATGCTTTCCACTTTGCAGGCACAAAAGTGGCATCAATCAAATATAATACTTAGAGAAGGAACAGAAGCAAGGGCCTTTTTTAAATGTAAAGACTGGCAGAAAATATTTAAAATTCTTTACACGTCCAAACACTCACAAAAGAAAATGTGCACCAGGGAGGCATTCTAAATACATATTCAACAGATTGGCACAAAACAATATGATTCTTTATTAAAGATGACTTCTTATTTTGCGACACAGATTAACTGAACCTTGAGAAATAATCTTCCATCAGGTGAACTCATACAATGAAAACCTAAAAGTGCCTGCACTTGAGTGATAAACATCAAAATTCTGCAAGAAGAGAAAGATCTGATTTACATCTGTTGAGTATTTGGCCGACATTGAAGAATTAACCTGGTTAGAAGTTTGTAGAAGCCTTGTATCAAGTCAACCCTTTTGCCTTTCTAGCATAAAATTGGTTAGTCTCACTGGCAAGAGATCTCAAGCTCAAGTCTCTGAAGTCACCCATTACTGTCTTTCTCAGGGCAGATCTATAGAGGAACCCTTCCACTTATCAAGGAGTACTGTTGTGATATTTATGCAAAAGTCATTTACCATGGGTGGGGCACATGCTAATGAATGCAGTGCTGTTTCCACTGTGTTAGGAATGTGATCTTGTGTCACACACAAATGCAATTGCAGAAGTAGGAAGAGTTGGAAGGGGGATGTTTGTAGGGAAATGGCCTTTTAAGATAAAAGTATTTGTTTCTAATTTGTCTGTGATGTTCAATTGTAAAGGAATAAACAAGCAGAGTATTTTTTTTAAATTCACAAAAAATACGGAGGAGAAAGGGATGGGGAGAGAAGGGAAGGCTGTGGTACCGCCACTGTCATCCTCCTGCCTCCCATGGGAGAAGGGCAGTGCAATCAGTATCCGGTTCCCTTCCACCCAAAAGTACTTCCCAAGAGAAGCACATTCCCTCCTGCGTGCTAACCTTCCTATCAAGAAGCACCACTGAGGTCAAGATAACCTGCTTCAGAGTAAGCATCCTTGAGGACAAGATGAGTTACTTTTGAATAAACATGTAGTTGTTCCTAGAGGCAGGAGGAATAGCATTGCATTTACTGTCCAGTTCAGTGGGCAAGCTGGTGGGGGGGGGGAGGAGGGAGAGGGATGGGTAGGGGAGGGAGGGAGATGCTGTGGATGGGAAGTAAGGGAGTCTGGAAAGCAACTGAAGGTTGATTGGACCTGATCGGGCATTTCATTTTGCAGTGTCACTTTCTTCTAGTCCACTACTACTAAAGTCACTCCTCCTTTTCCTAGAATATTGTATTAGGAAACTGAAGCACACACTGGATATGTACCTTGGAAAAAACGCAACATAAACGCCCAATATAAGTCATTGCCTAGTCATGCATCTCATTGAAGATGGCAGAGTTTGAATCTAGATACTTAAGCTTCAAAGCATATATTTTACTATGAATGATGTCCTGACTTACTAGGCTTACTGCTTTCAACTCTCAACTCTGCAGGATCTTGAAAAGTGAGGGTGGCACCATGGCTCTGCAGTAGATGCAGGAGGTCCCAGGATCTATCCAAGGCATCTTCAGTAAATAAAAACAGGTAGGTAACACCTGATGGGAAAACCTTTGCTGAAGATCCACCTGCAGTCAGGGGAAGTAACATTTTACTAGATGGACAAATAGTATGGTCTGGTCTAAAGCAGCTTCCTGTGATCCTAAATGATTTGCTTCCATTTATGGCAGATACTATACTGGACCAAATTTTGAGCATGCATGCACACAGAACTTGTTAATTGTTAACAATATTTGCTTATTTATCTGGCCAGGGCAACTTCTTTTATATTGTTATTTATTTTATATTGTTATTTTTGTATTTTATTGTATTTTATTTTGTGTTGTGAGCCGCCCCGAGGCTTCGGCAAGGGGCGGCATAGAAATGTTTTAATAAATAAATAAACAAACAAACTGTTATCACACCGTAACCCCTGAAGGAACGCAGTATGCCTATATGAATAAAGACTGATTTGCCAGTGTTTTATTTATTTATTTTTCTTCCTATTTGTATCCTGCCCTTCATTAAGGTCCTAAGGTAGAAAATAAAACATTAAAAACAATGAATAATACAAAATGTAAAACCTGAGATTATTGGAGAACACAAATAGTCATCAATAATCCCAGTCCTGTTTATTACAGCGACCACTATCCACTCATAAACAACCAGGTAAATAAATCAGTTTTACTTCAGCACCAAAATGTCAGCAAAGCTAGCAGCAGGCAAACATCCTGGAAGAGAGCATTTCAAAGTTATGGCACCACAACTGAGAAAATCCCATCTTGTGTCATCACTCAATACATTTAGCTCAGTGGTGAGACAATGAGATGGGCTTTCTCCAATGATGTAAGTGCATAATGGACACTAGCAATGGGATGGTCTATAAAAGCTTTAAAGAAACAAAAAAATAATGCAGGGCTAGTTAAGCACTGGGATTTATACACGGCTACCATTCTCCAGATTGCTGTCAGCATATCGCTCATAGCAAAGCTGATTACATTTCTTGCTGATTTTGGAAAGCCTTCATTAGATGGGCAAAGATCAATACATTCCTTTTGAACCCACAACCCGTTTTCTGTGGTGCCACCCAGAGGCTCATTGGTGCATGTTGACTGGAGGTTCATATACTGCCTGTATTCATTCTACAAGCATCTATTATCAGCCTCACCAGTGCTTTTGAGTTAGGAAGCCTGCACTGCAAGTCATTATAACAAATCTTTATACATTGCTGAAGTGAGCTCTGCTTGGATTAAACATTGCTGTGTAGCAATGCATTATTATTGCTAAATGTGTGATATCAAATGATCCCTGAATGATGGCTTGTTCCCAGCATACATCTCTCCATGTTCTGCATGATAGTACTGCTATGAAATCTAATTACAAATCTCATTAAGACAGAAAGCCATCAGGAGTACATAAAGTGCCATCATGGTTTCTATCAATGCCTAAGGCCAGAAGCAAAGTTTTCTAACTACCAGCACGGCAGGTATTCTCAGCCTGGTGCTTTCCCTTCCAAGCTGTTTTCTTTCCACAGTTCCAACTGCCACCCACAATAACATTGTCTGCAATCAAGACTTTAGCTGTCAGGTCCTGTGGGGACTTTTGAGCTTGCAGAGAAACAGCAGGCTGTTCCTTCATGATCGTGAGTCTGAAAAGCTGACACCAGCAAAGCCCAGTTTTGTCAGTATGCTGTAGTGGATATGTCTGGGAAAAAACAAGGCTGGGAGAAAGGCCAGGTATTCCAATGGCAGCCACGCTTCAGCACCAGTCTCTGTGCAGGACAGTGTTAGACTATCTTCAGAGACAGAAAAGACATCACCAAAACAATGTATGGAGGTTCTGTTACTCATATTGTGGGCCCAGACCTCAGGTGAAAGCCCCATAACTTGATGGAAAAGCACATGTCTTGTATGCATGAAACTCAGCTTCAGTCCTTGGTGTTTTGAGTCAAAAGGATTTCAGGTAGCTTAAGTAGGACAGGCTTCTGAGAGATGTTTTGGAGAGCTTCTGTCCTTCCGAAGCAACTGTGCTGAGCAAGGTGGTGCAGTTTTACATGTTCAAAAAGTTTCTGTTGAGTTTTCCACTAGGTGTCATGAAGAAGATATAGATTGAGAAAATCTGTTTTGTTGCCTGCTCCTAGATACAGTTTATCACTTCTGGAGAGTTCATAATTTTAGATATTATTATTGGATGTGCTTTTATCCTTGCTGATATTAGAGCAAATGAATTCTTCAGCTCCTCTGGCATGCTCAGTTGCCATGAGGTGGCAACCACATCACTGCATTCAAAGAATACGTGAGAGGGGTCTTTTAGGTCTGAGCATGCTAGCCTTGCCCCTTCCCACCAGCACCCTCAGATGGTGTGGACAGTTTCAGGACAGATACTGCTGTGCATGTGTAAAGCAGCTCCGTGTGAATTAGGGCACAGCTGGGGTCACTCCTCCTGCAGATGCAAGGGCATCCCTCTGCCAGCAGAATGTGCAGTCAATGCATTGAAGCATTTCTACCGTGGGTTTTGATGGCGGGTAAAGGTCATTGCTGCTCTTGCCCACACAGTCCTTCAGCCTCCCTTGTTTGTTCTTCCAATGCATGTTTTCTAAGTGCTTCCTAAACACTCACAGAAGATAGAAGCTTTGTTGATGTAGAAGACAGAGCACCCCTGGGGGGTATCAGCTAACTAAAGGAATATGCCTGTGGCAATGGATTGGACAAGGGCTAATAAACTGAAGTGTGATCTGGACACAATGGAGACACTGCCAGTGAGTGATTCCTTTGACCAGACGGAGGAGGGCCCTGAGCCTCATCTGGTGGATGACCCAGCTCCACCGCTATCTTGATAGTGATAACTTGACTTGTAATCTCTGCTCTGGTAACCTCCAAGTGCCCTTTGCCAGCAGAATGTGCAGGCAATGCATGGAGGCATTGTGCTCTGTATGGGGCCGGCTCTGAAGATGGTTCAGAGCTGCAAAAGGCAGTTGGGTGACTGATAATGGGGACCAGCAGTTCTGTACTTATGATGATGCTTCTGGCACACTTGCACTGGCTGCTTGTACTTTTTGAGTCCCACTGTAAACCTTTATACGGCTTGAGACTGCAATACTTGATGGGATGGGCTCTCCTATTCCATGCCTCTCCTTGGAGGGAGGCTCGGGAAGTGAAGCATATGAGAAGGACTTCTTGGCAGTAGCCCCGATGATGGAGTTACCTCTCCAGTAAAACCTTAAGCCCTGACTGGCAACAAAATCCACTACACTTCTTGATTGTTAAAATAGTGTGTGTTTATATTTGTATCTAAATAGTTGTATAAATGCTATAATCTTTTATTTTAAGGCTTTTAATCTCTGTAAACTTCTCACAGAGTTTGGCCATTGGATGGAATGGGAATATGATCTGTGACATGAGGAGACATCACCTGCCATTCCAAATGGTACAACCCAGAAATACTAGTGCTGAGGCCTAGGGTGGGCTCTTAATCCCTAAAAAGTTGTTTGGCATAATTTCCCTGCTTTGTACACATCAGAATTTTAGTTGTTGCATTGATCAGGGCTGGGCCAAAGGAATTGGGAACAGGGATGGTATGATGCCAAAGGTTGGGGAGCTGGAGCCCAAAGTGTGAATTCTATTCTTCCCCTTTCCTCCTGTTTACAAAATGATTATAAATGCAGCTCACTATACGATTCTTGGCATCTGGCACCAAATTAATTAGGGCACAATCCTATGCATCTAAACACAGAAGAAATTCTCCACCCAGCATGGCTGGCTGTGGCATGCTGGGAGTTGGAGATTTTTTTCTGCCTAAACTTGCAACATTTAGTCATCTCTTATATCAGTATCAATACATCAATAAATAAAGGCCACCAAGTGATTTCCTCAAATAATCAGGAGATGGTGATGGAGAGATGAGGACAAGAGACTGCATAGATCAAGGGGAACAACTGGATACTCAGGTAAAGGCTATATTTTACCTGAGTTATTGACAGGTATACAGCATTTGTAATCTTTTCCTGTAGATATGCAGGTACAATGGTTGGCATAGCCTGAATATTGTTTTAAAATGGCAGTTATGTTGTCCAAATTACAGAAATTTTGAGAAGATTCAGATTTTTTAAAAATCTTATTTATACCCCAAGACATTCCTTCCAATGAATCCCTTTCTTCTTTGGCGGTGGCAGTAGAACAGATTTATTTTTACCGCACATGCAGAATCATAGAATTCTCATAGAGTTGGAGAAGTGCCAAAGGCTGAAACAAAAGGATATTCTATGAGTTCCTTGAAGTTGTAGGTCCCTGTCCCTTTCCTGGTTATCAATAGGATTATGTTTCTGCTATGTGCCATCCACTCATTGATGGCTTATGGTGAACCTGTGTGTGAAAGCTTTCCAGAATGTCTTATCAATGACAGCTCTTGAGAATTCAGGGCAGTGGGTTTCTTATGCAGTCAAGCCACTTGTTATTTGGTCTTCCTCTTCTTCCTCCTCCTCTTCTTCTTCTTTCTACTTTCTCCAGCATGATTGTCTTCTCTAGCGAGTTTTGCCATCTCATGATGTGCCCAAACTAGGGCAGCCTTCCTTTTGTTAGAACCAAGATCAGATTCCCATTTGTACACACAGGGTAATGAGAGACAGAGAGAAACCAAACCCTTGCTTACATTGCTATCAAGCACTGGACTTGGTCTCACTACGGCCTGGCATGAAGTGCCACTAATTAACAGCTGCTGTCTGACCTCAAGAGATCAGCTGAGAAAGAGTTATTTAGCTCAGCTAAGCATTAGAACAGCTGACATCACCATCCTTCTCCATTTAGCGTAACTGATTAGGATGCTATTAAATCCATAAGGAGATATTCCTCGAGGTCCCCCTTTAAGCTTAGCGTAACTGGTAATTTTTATCAATATGCTACAGTAGCCTAATTTAAGGGAATAAGAAAATGATAGCCAAGCATTTGATTGCCTTATAGCAATACATGGCACATAGGGGAGAAAGATCAATGTATGTATGGCAGGATAAAATTAATAGCAGAGTAAAAAATGAATATCCAGTGAAGAACCTAGCCTCGGCGTCAGCTTTTAAAATGTGATTAATATAGAAGAAAAGAAGAAGAATCAGAGAGAAAGGCCAAAGATCCATGCCTTATTTTGATAGAGCTTCTTCATACATTACTTAAGTGGCACAGCTTGAGAATACTAAATGCCTCCAGCTTGTCATTCCCCTCAGTTAAACTAAATTTGAGTGGGATACATGGATCCTTTTAAGCTCGGGGAGGGAGGTAGCATGAGGTTCACTCAGCTGCTCTAGGTATTGACCCTAATCATAGGAACTTCCCAGCTTGTTGCTTGAGCTGCTGCTTTCATCTGTCCCAGCTTCCTTCATCTGAGAGAGCAGAATCAAGTGAAATGGAGAGAGGCAGACCTCTGAAAAGCACCTGGTGCTGTATCCTATAGTGCTACCACGCTCCCAATCCTTCTATTGTGCTAGCAGGATCCAACACCTGTGCAGGAGGGCTGAGTTCCTTTGTGGAAACACCAATTTCCAGATGGAATGGGACAGATGAGTACAGTTCCCTTCTGAAAGTTCTGCTGACTTGCCCCATTATGGAAATGAGTCTTGCACTTACTTCTGTTTGCTGCGGATTCCTTTCCACTAGCAGCGGCCCTGCTGGTGCAGAGGCAGCACTGAAGAATCACTACAGAATCCAAAGTGTGGCCATGTAAACATTGCCAGAAAGAATACACATCTGCATAACATTTACTCAGCTTTTTTTTTTTTTTTTACATCCATAGAGGTGTAGGATATTTTTCCTGAGGCCAGCATTAAAGGAGGTAGTTCCCCTGGAGATTGTGCCTTTTCTATGATTTGCAGGTAATAATGTGTAGATTCAGCTGTAGAAGTAATTATTAGACTTAAAATAGAAATAAGATCTGTTTCATCATAGTGGGAAGATGATTGGTGTGCTATCCAGTGCTAACTGCTACTTCAAGGTCTTATGGTCCTTTGTCTTGGACTGAATAGGATTTGAATGAACAAGTCTTCAAACAGAGGACTATTCACTTGCTTTATTGTTTCCTTTGTATCTGAAAGTAAAAGAAGGAAGAAGAAGAAAGACGGTACAAACATATTGAAAGCCCTCTCATTTCTCAGTTTGTGAAGCTCTGCAATGGGACTGACAGGGTTTGGTTGTTTACAAAAGTCTGGAAGTCCCAAGGAATAGACCACCCCAACCCTTTTCTGCTGTACTCAGGGAAGTATCTAGAGAAGTTATAGAAATGAATGTGCATTTCTAAGATCTTGCAGCAACCAACTTTTCCAGAGCCAAGAGGCTTCTTTGAACTTGCATAATGTTTTAAAAAAAAATATTTGTAACTTTGTGTGAAGTTAGTTGTACAAAAACACAACCCCCATGCTTATTTCCTCCAATAAAATGTGAAGATATGCATTTTTAGCATTTGGTGGGGCTGGATTTTGCAAAGCAAGTATTTGTGAAAGTACAAATCTGTGCAAAGCATATAAATGAATTTTCCCAAATGGAATTCTGTCAATGAGTGGATGATGGATTGAAAGGTGCCTGACAATCCATAAAATGTAGACACGATAGATTTTACAACATCTGTGCATCCCTCTCTGGACTGCTCCTCTTCTTCACATCTCCATGCTTCTAACTCCCCGTGAAACACTATTAGTTGTTGTAAAGCCCATTCCTGACTTCAACCAGGCCTACGTCCAGCATGTTTCTCCTTAGGGTACACCATCCTCACAACTCACTGCAAGACTACCAGCTGGGCTCTGCCTTCCCTTTTCCCTGTTCAAGGTATCTGGCAAGCCTCACAGCATGCCTGCAGTCTGTGCTCTTGCTCTGTGCTCTTGATGATGATGAAGACTGAAATTAAATCAAGTCAGCAAATAATCCATAGACTGACCACATTGACGGTTCTTTCTTTGTTTTGATATACTCGGCTCCACTGATGTCCAAGAAATCAGTCGCCTCTTCTCTCCCCCAGCACATAAATCAATGGATGGTGACAGAATAAAAAATGTAAATAAATGTAGGGGCTCTTCTTCAGTTGTGGGAAATGGTTAGGTAACGTTGAACTTCCCGCTTTTAATCAGCCATTATTATCAGGACTGCATTAGTAATTATTTTTATTTTAATTTGGCAGAGGGTGTAGGTCAAGATTTCATATGTAGAAGGCAACAGATTCAAACCAGGGAGAAAAAGAAATTGAAGAATGATTTTCCAAAAGAAAATGGCAGAACAGCCCTTCCCACAAACTGTTAAAAAATGGAGTGGAGTGTTATTAGCTGCAGTTTGTGAAATCTGGATAACAGGATTTTGAATGCCTTTATAATCATTCAGTTTGGGCCATAAGCCAGAAGAATGGCCTAATCCTATATTTATGTGTGCCTTTTATATCAAAGGATTAGGAGGTAGAACTATGAATAGTTTGCAGCCTTCTGTGTGTTTTTTGATGGGGCCATTATATCATCTTCTTCCCGCACCCTGATTTTTTTATCTTCATCCATTCTAGGAAAAATAATAATAAAATTCTAAAGAACAGTCTGATGCAAATTTCCTTCATATGATTACCACCATTAACACAATATGGACCCCTTTCATGGAGATTTGTATAACCACAATGAAGCATTTTGAAAATTATAATTACAAGCATATATTTCCTTATGACCAAGAAAATACAGCTGGGTATCTGAAGAACTTTGCAGCTACTTCTTCAAATATTTTTGAGCACAAGAGGAATGACAGCTCATAGAAAATACAACATTTACCTGCTGGGCAACAACTGTTTATACAGAAGTGTCAAGGTCTCTGCTCTAAAAGTCCTCCTCATGTGACTTTACAGCATGTCCTCAAATTATTGTTTCCTTGATACTGTTGAATAGGGCCCCATAGGAGGCAGCTAAAATATAAATTCTGTTCTGTACATTCAGAAAGCTTTGGGCTAATTTTAATTGAACTGGAGTCCTCCCTGAAATCAAAACTGAATTTCTAGGGCTGCAATTGTAAAAGCACCTATGAGTGTATAAATCCTACTAAGGCCAACCCAGTGCATCATCACAACATTTTTTTTTCAAGCGGTGTTTGTGGAAAGCATGGTTAGGCCTATAATGTTTAAATACAGAAGTACAAATCTCACCAAGGGAAGATTACAGAAGTTTTGGCAAAGGGAAGTCTTGACACACCAAATGCTTTTCAGAGTGTCAAGAGACAGTGGTCATGGATGGCAGTGTTCCAAAAGCACCACCTTCTTGACTTGGCCATCCAAGTGGGACTGGATCCACTGCAATAGAGTACTCCCACTTCCAGCTCAGACAATTGTCCCCAAGTGATATCACGATCAATGGTACTGAAACCTCCTGAAAGACTCAGGAATATCAACACAATGACCCCTGCCCACCCATCTCTATCCTGACGTACAACATCATGCAGAATAACCAAAGTTGTTTCCACTTGGTATTAAACCCAGCAGAAATGGATCCAAATTATCAGTCTCCCCCAAGAGTGCCTGGAGCTGTTTGGCTACCTGCTTGTGGACATATGTCACAAAAAGGACATATGTCACTGGCATAAATTTGCTAAGACCTTCTGGTCCAGAGGTGTTCCTCAGAAATGGTCTTGCTTCTTCTTCTTTCAGGTGGCATGGGGTACTTCCCCTCACAAGGAGGAACTGATTACTTCCCTGACCCAACCAGCTGTTCCCTTCCTGCCAGTATTTATAAGAACAGCAGGGATCCAGAACAGATTTGGTTGCATGAATTTGACCAGGCACCTTGTTAACACACCTGAGCTGTACCAACTGAAACTCATCCAAGAGAAATTGATTAGACTGTGTTCTGAGTACTTGGTCTGATTCAGCACCAACACATTGGAGTCTAAGTCACAACTGATGCAAGATTTTTGGGTCTCGAAAGGCCTAGCTAATACCTTACAACAGGCCATGGTTGGGGCAGCATGTGATATGGTTTGAATGGTCCTAAAAAAGGCTTTTCTGGGTGGTGGACAGAAGATTGAGTAGGGACAGCGAGAAGTTATTTACATGCTCCTAAGTATATCTGATTGTATGTATATGCTAATATTTGACTGCGTTGACTATGAGATTTTCTCCAACTACACACAAGCCATCTCCTCTCTCTGTTCTGGGTTGTGCCATGGAAGTGGGTGAGCTTTCCCACAGAAAGAGTGCTTAGGAGTAGTCATATTACTCACTCAGGTCATCTCAAAGCACTATTGTCACTGCTACTTCCTACTTCTGTTGTCAAGAAAACCTGACAGGGTCTACTGACAGAGGATGGTGGGGGCTCCCAGACCTAGAGCCAGCCCTGTTTGATCTTTTCATTAAAGATGCTAGAAAAACACAATTATCCTACAATCTGTTATCAAAAGTCCAAAATGAGCTTCATCAGCATGTGAAACAGCAGGTAAGCATTACATGGGTTCTTGTTGTTTATGTGTACATTGACTTGCATTCACTTTAAAAGCAAGACCACCATCCCAAGCTCAAAAATTTGACTTAGATCTGTGGAAGCAGGAGGAAGCCGGGCATGGGGAGTGGTCCATACAACAATTAAACTTTTGGTAAGACATCCCCCAGAAGAAAAAACAACTAGAGAAGAGTAATAATTCTTTAGGGACAGAAGCCACTGTCTGGTAAATAAAGGCAACATGAATTCAGTGAATTTATTGATTTTGTCCAGACTATGTCCTAACAATCCAAACACACATGACAAAATTAAAAACTTGGGAAGTTTTACTGATTTCAATGAGTGATCTTAAAGTTAAGCTCATGTATACTTCTCTGGTGAAAGCAATGGGACACTGCTATGCTTAACTTCGCCCATCCCTGTCCTCCACACTGGAGGAAAATAAATTCCATATGCGAAGTACTGGAGCATCCAGATTTGTTTTTCAAGCACATTCGGGAGTAGCATAATGGATTTTAGAAAATTTAGTGGGAGGATGCGATTTTAAAAGAAGCAACTGCAACAACTAATCATGTATGTATAAAAGCATATGCTGTTTTTAAGAAACAATATGTTAAATGCTGCCATAACCTTTTCTTCCAAAAGGAAGAGGATAGATCATAGACATGCAATGTGATGTAAACTGCAATGTGTTCTCATGCTGCTACCTATTAAAATGTTCCCATCCATTTTTCAAGAAAGAATTTATGCAGAGGATGCTGTTCCCATACGTTTTGGCAGTCTCCTGGTGGCTTCATTGTGTCTTAGCAAGGGAACAACCATCCTCAAGGACAATGGGTGTTTTCTAAAACAATGATGATGATGATAAAGATCAATGTGATATTTGTTAACAAATTTGGACAATGGCCAGGTAGTTCTCTCTGAACTTGAAGAGACTTTTCAATTTTTTATTTACTTTTTATTTATTTAAAAAGCTTTCCAAAGCGCCTTTTTTTACAGAGCTTCTTCTTGGCAGATAATTAACTCCCCCACAAAAAAGAATTATGAATACATAGCCCATTAACATTAAAATAACAAAATGTTCTACAGACAGTTAATGCTAAAACCAGAAATATGCTCAACAATAAAAGCAGGGAGGCCAAAAAAGGCAGAGAGAACACCTCAGTTTAAAGCACAGGTATGAAATGGTCTTCACTTGGTGCCAAGAAGCAAATTAAACTGATGTGAACTCTTGGGGGAGCAAACTCTACAATTTGATGTTCTCCAGGTATGTTGGATTACAACTCCAACACATCTCCAAGATGTCAGGTTGGAAGTCTGACTTTGGCACTACTGTTAAGGTTGCATTTCTCTTTTTGGACATTGGTGAAGTTCTGTAAAACAGGAACTGTAGATTGACTATGGATCCTGCACTTCACCAACATGGCAAAAACAGGGTGTTGATGTTCTCCCTGTGGATCCCAACAAAACCCGCCTCTCTTCTTTAGCCTCCTTCATGGATTTTTCAGTGTTATTCTTCTGACTTCATCTTGCATGTTTCATTTCGGAAAGGCCCTTGTCTATCTTACCTTCAACACCCCAGTTTCTTCCTTGGGAGAAGCAAGAGTCATCTCCATGAACCTAGTCCTGTTTAAAAGCCCCATCCAAGCTGGTGACCACCACCTCTTTTTTGTGGCAGCAAAATATTAAATATGCACAGTTAAACATTCTTAGTGTAGCCAGGATATTATCATTCCCTGCTATGCTATTGCATGACCAGTGAACTATGTGTTATGGAGTTACTATGCAAATACTGTTCTTGTAACTACCAATGGTAATATTGCATCGCTTTTATACTTCCTGTTCCTGTTCTTACCTTTGACCTGGATGTAATAATACAGTGCTTCATGACTCCTCAGACTAATAGCTTGCAGTGTCGTCAGTTCTATCCATGAAACAGTATGGTGGCTCCAGTATTAGACAGAGGACTTGAGAGTTCCAGGCTCTGGCCCCCTCTTGGCCATGAGTGTGTCACCCACTGCTGACTTTGGGCCACTCACAAACTCTCAACCCAGCCTACCTCATAGGATTATTGCTGTGAGGGTAAAAATAGAACCACCTTGGATTCCTTACAAGAGGAACAAAGGGAAGATATGAATGGAAGGTGGAGGTGGTGGTGATGCTGATGCTGAAGAGATGTGGTGTCCTGCACCAGCAGGGGCTTGGACTTGATGGCCTTCAAGTCCCCTTCCAACTCTCCTATTCTATATTTCCATGATGATGGTGGCAACCATGTGGGGGTTGTCTGCTTACCATCGTCATGCTTTCTGTCAGCATGCAGTGCAAATCATGGGCTTTCTTGAGATTTTATGAAAGCACACTGATAAAATAATAAAACATGAAGGGATGTAAAGGCCATGAAGTCCAAATGCTGTCCAAAGCAGCACCTTTCAAGCAGGACTTCCACACCTTCATACCTACCATAGGTTTTTAGAATGTCCTGTTGCTATGACAACTGCAATAACATGATGAGTGCCAATAAAGAGTCTAAATTAAGATTCAGGTGACTCTTGAGTAAGTGAGGGTGCAGCAAGCAGAAGAGAGGCCTCAGGAAAAATTATAGTGTGGGGTACCTGCATCCAATATTTCCCTCTTGTATTTTGAGCCATCGTTCCTTGTAACTTCTTGCCACACCACTTAGCACTATTGAAGTACACGTCAAGGCAATCAAACTTTTGCACTGGAAACAGACAATACCCAGGAAGTTAATTGGCCAAACAGTTAATTGACCAAAAGGCATGCCATTCATTTAAGTGCATTTTAGACAAACAGCTGAGCTTACCTGGCAGGTAATTTGACAACTTGTCCTTTAATTCTTAGCTCAAGAGACAAGGCAAATGAGCAATATCAGCAGGCCATTTGCATGTTTAATCCGATTAATATTTTCCATTTCAGATTTCAGCAATTAACTTGTGTATATATTTTTTTCACTAATGAAATCATGCATCTTTGGTATCTAGGTGTGTGGGTTCCTACATATCTATTCTGTATGTTTTAAGTATAAAAAGTGATAGTTCCTTAGGAATAGCATTCTCTTCACCATGATACATGAACATTGTGCCTCCTATTGTCTTAAGTAAAAGGTATTTCTTAAATTAGTTCCATTGCATTTTGAGATAATTAGATCTATGTTCCATGCAAATACTCTGTTTCCCCATAAGTGGGAAATCCATTAAGCTGTGTAAGATTAAATAGTCAACATTATATGTGCATTAAGCCAATAAATAATTTTGCCATTCCAACTGTGCTCAGTTGGTTTGATTATTAAGATGGGACTCGGGACAAACTAAGGGGCACCTTAACTTTTCAAGGTGATTTGTCTTAAGCACGTTTTTTAAATATTCACTGTAGACTATTTTATTTATTTATTTAGAATTTTTGTATGCCGTCCCCTTGCTATATAGCCTCGGAATGGCTCACATTAATAAATAAACATAATACAAATACAGTTAAAACCTGGAAACACCCTGGCTGCACAATTAAAACTTATAAATATTAAATGTTGTAAAAATATTGTTTAAATAAAAAGGTCTTCGCCTGGCACCGAAAAACAAATAATGACAGCTCCAGGTGGACCTCTCTGGGGAGCGCATTCCACAGATGGGGCACCACCGCAGAGAAAGCCCTCCTCTGGGTACTTTGCCTCCCAATATCTCTCACGGAGGGCTCATGGAGGAGGGCCTCTGCTGCCGATCTCAAGGGGCAGGAGGGCAAATATGGAAGCAGGTGTTCCTTTAGGTATCCAGGTCCCAAGCCGTTAAGGGCTTTATAGGTGATTACCAACACCTTGAATTGAGCCTGGACTTTGATGGGAAGCCAGTGAAGCTGGTAGAGGACTGGGGTTATATGAGAATAATATGCTGCATTATAGAATATTTGTTTTGTAGATGCAGCAAGGCCTTTTATGCTGAGGGCCAAATTTCCTTACAGATGATTGCACATATCATAAGCCAGTTCTGGGTGAGACTGTCTTTCGGTCACTTTCTTTCCTGTTTCTATTTTGCTTTTCATTTTCTGATTTTCCTCTCCCCTATTTTTCCACCTTCCTACTTAGAGGGCTGCTGAGGATCACTTTTCCAAATGATCTGAAAAGGGCCTTTGCAGATGGCTGGCTGAGGTCATCTACGGACCAAGCACTCCTCTTAGGCAACATATTGAATAGTTGTCAGGTGTCATTCTGAAGAACCTTCCAGAATCCAACTCAGAGCTGGGAATGAATCATTCTCAGACAGGGAAAGGCAGAAGGGAAGATCAAAAAGGGAAGACCAAATATGAGGTACATTGGATCCATAAAGGAAGCCAGACTGGCACTTGAAGAGCTGAATGTGGTGCTGCCATAGACACAACATTTTGGATAGCTTTCGTACATAGGGTCATCATTAGTCAGAGATGACAGCACATCACACACAAACATGTGTTTTTCAGACTTTTATTTCAGCATAACACTTTGGAAGAAAGGGGAAATTCCTAATATCGTCATAATCTTGAGATACGATAATATCACAGCAGTAGAAATCTTATAGAACATGTTGAGATGTAAAGATTAGATGGGCTTTGTTAGGTTTATGAGTTCTAAAGTACAGTGTAGATAGAATACTCTGGCTATAATAGCAGCTAGCTCATACAGAGCATATAATTAATGGATACAAATTGTCAACAAACATTAAGCACAAGCTGGTAATAAATCATCTGGAAATATTTAATCTTTCAAGATAAGCATATTTTGCCATGTTTACCATGAAAGAATGACTTACCAGTGCATTTGTTTCTTAATGGCCCAAATGGAATTCCCCATTCTTGCTTTTTTAACATTAAATGCTGCTTGCTTAGAAATAGCTGCATCCATTTTTCTGAAGTTCTAATCAGGAAGGGATTTAGGAACAAAATTAGTTTTGGCATTCACTAGTGGCTGATCAGAGCTGGAGAGATTAGCAAGATCACATGGTAATTTGGGTGAGATTCTGCAGTTCTTCATAGTTGAATTGCATTTATTTTATTGCCTTATTATTACATTTATATCTCACCTTTTTTCCCTCCTGCAACAAACCAAAGGCAGCTTATGTGAGCTTCTTTCTTCCCTTTTTCTCCTCACAAGAACTCTGTGTGGTAACCTAGCACCTTGGCTACAGACAGAAAGCCTAGTACACTGGTAGCTTTCACACCTATGCACACATGACTCCAGTCCTCCGACAGCTTCACTGGCTTCCCATTGAAGTCCGGGCCCAATTCAAGGTGTTGGTTATGACCTATAAAGCCCTAAACGGCTTGGGTCCTGGTTACCTGAAGGAGTGCTTACATCCATATATGCCCGACCGCCCCTTGAGATCTGCGGGAGAGGCCCTTCTCCAGGAACCCTCCGTGAAAGAAATTAGGAGGGTAGGTACTCAGAGGAGGGCTTTCTTTGCGGTGGCACCCAATCTATGGAATGTGCTCCCCAGAGAGGTCCGCCTGGCGCCGTCGTAATTTGTTTTTCAACGCCAGGTGAAGACCTTTTTATTTAAACGTCATTTTAATTGTTAACAATATTTACTTATTTATCTGGCCAGGGCAACTTCTTTTCTTTTCTTTTCTTTTCTTTTCTTTTCTTTTCTTTTCTTTTATATCGTTTATATTTTTTATTTATTTAAATTATTAATTTTAATTTTATATTGTTATTTTTGTATTGTATTGTATTTTATTGTGTTGTAAGCCACCCCGAGGCTTCGGCAAGGGGCGGCATAGAAATGTTCTAATAATAATAATAATAATAATAATAATAATAATAATAATAATAATATGTGACCGTTACTCTTGATTCTGCATCTTAGTCTGGTGCCTCAGCCTTGACCACTTTGCCTTAAGTGACCCTGCTAGGAAACCAGCTATTCTGGCCTTATGCTTTGCTTCTCTTCTCTTGCTCTGGCATTGCTCTTGGCTTCTTGACACTCTCAACCGTCCTCACCACATTTAAGTTGTGCATCCAAGATGGGGACAATGGATACCGTGTTCCTAGTTTAGGACAACAGTTTGCAGGAAGAACATCTATTGCCTCTGAAGGCCTTTCTGCTCTTAGCTTCTGAATTTGGTCACTGGATGCCTAAGGGTTGAACTTGGAACCCCATCATATTATTTTTCTAAAAAATCTTTATAGTTGGGAAGGAGGCATTATCAGGAACAGGCAAGAATATAACCAAAGCTGAAAGATTAAAAATGTATAGACAGGCCCCAAGAGTTATAGGCAGAATGGCTTCCCAGGTTTATTACTCAGGATTCTTAAATATATTCACATGTACGTATGTGCAGTTGTGTCCATGTGCACACACGCAAACATACGAACTCACTACAGTGAATAATAGATGAATATTTTTACAGGCAGAACCTACAGCTAAGGAATGTTGCACGATTATATTGGTGTGGAGAAGTCCTATTTGTGCTCACTAAGGTCATGCTGTAAGAAAGCCCAGTGGAAGACTAAAGCTTTGACGCTTAACATTTCTGAGCAGATCTGTTTAGGATTGGTTTGTGTGGACTACAACATTTGCCATATCAGTTTATTTTCTCATAGTGACATTTGTAACCCCTAGTGTAGGGCTAAAGAACATGTAGCATTAATGAACTATTTATAAATGGTGGCATGTGCAATGGAATACTTGCATTTCCTTATCCATCTGAAAAGTGTCAGCAGGGGCCGGCCATAATTTGCTAATAACTTCTCTGCTGAGCAAAGTTAGTATTACACAGAGTCTCTAACACAGTGGAACGTGACCAAAGCATGCTGTGAGGATAGACAAACTATGGAACAATGACAAATCAATTACAGTTTACCTCCGGTGCTTGCCTGCCTGCCTTCCAGAAAATGCAGAATGCAGTGAAACATTTGCATGTAAGGGATGCTTCCTAAATTGTTTCTTTTTCTCTTTTTCCTTATTAAAATATCCCTTCTACAGTTGTTTTTCTCTTAGGTGGAAAAGCAGCTACAGGCTGTTTTTTCAACCCTATAACTATGGAAGAGGAAAGGGTTAAGAACTTCCCACTCCCACAGCCCTTCTTCCCATCTGGCTGCCTTATTGTTTTATCTACACTCAGCTGCTCTAACAGATAATGGTTGCTAACCCATGAGCAGTCTGCAATTGAACAACAAACCATAGGTTTTTTCCATTGGTTGTTCAGGTTTAATTAAACCTGGTTAAAGTGGCTGTTTTCAGACAACACAATAAAGCACATTTCAATGGCAATCATTTACATGCAACAAACAGTCTTGGAGTTCAGTTTATTATGTTGTATGAATCCAGACCACCTGAATGGACAGACCACCAGTTCACAGAATCTCCCTCTCATTGGGATTGAGTTTCAGTTTATTGGTCCTTATTAAGCCTATTGCAGCTTCTCTGTCATGGATTCTCTGCTGTGAGGAGCAAATAGTTCCTCTTCTTAGGTTGCACAGGGGCTTGGAAATATTCAAATCAGAAGGAACATAGCTGGAACCGATGTGATATAACCACACAATGTGAAACCCTGACATTGTAGTACTTGCTATTTCCTATTTGACATTGTAGGACTATTTCTTGCAAAATGATTGGCACCATTTTGCCATGGTGCCAATCATTGTGCCAATCACCATCTTGCCTAATGATCATGGTAACCATGAACCAAGATCTTCATGGTTCCAGTGCAAATACACCATGTCATTCACTGGATAATATTCTCTCGCATACATAAAAAGTGGTTGAATGCTGTGGAAAGTTGTACTAAATTTTAACTGAAGCTAATGAACATGATTTCTGAGATTTGTTTGCATCATGTAAGCTCTCTCTCTATCTCCATTTATGTAAGTGTTTATAGATTACATTACTGTGAAGGCATAGTACCACAAACTGTGTACAGAACATTTTAAAACTACAAACAACAATAAATAAAAATAACGCATGCATAACCTTCAATGAAATAGTCAATAAAAACTAGATGGCACAATTATAAGCACAGTACATTTGGTTCTGTCACTTCTTGAAAAAACGAATCGCTTTGAATGAAAGCAAACAAGTTTAGTCTGGTTTCAGTTCCAACTTTTTAAAAATAAACACAAACACACAGTTTCAATTGTGAAGCTGAATGGCAAAACACACATGATTTCTATGAGTTCACCATCCAATTGTGAAAAATGCTACCACCATAGAAGTGACTATGCCAACAAGATCAGTTTTAATTTAACAACAACAAAAAGCTAAAGGTTGTAGATGAAGTGCATTTTGTGAATAGTCTTCTGGGTCAGGGCCATGTAGCATGTCTTGCAGTGGTCTAATCTGGAAGTCTAAAGGCAAGAGTGACAGTGTCAATGTCAACATTCACAGGAATGCATTTCTGGACAAGGAAGCAACCTATACACTACCAAACAAAATTGGATCTAAGGAGCATTCCTAAACTGTGGACCTGGGTCTAAAGGGAAAGTGGATGGATGGTTAGTACCATATATAACAGAGCGTGCCTTTACTTCTGGTTTCCCCAAACTTCCCTCCCACCCCCCCCCCCAGTGAAACCTTTATTTTATCTGAATTAGGTCAGTAATTAGGTCAGTACTTTATCTGCCCTTATCCTTCAGGCCTCTGTTCTGAACTCTGAGTACCACTTGAACAAAAAGAAACAGAAAGAGATAACTAAATCTTATCTGTACATAGGGTATGATGGAACCCTGTCTGTATGGGTCCACACAGCAACCATTATATGGTGTGCAACAATCCCAGAATTGCTTGGTGGTATCTAGGAACAGAACTACTTGACATGTGCTGGCTGCAACTCCTGACCTAGCTAGCTAATCTAAAAAGGTACCCTGGCTGAAGGTATCAAATGCTATGGAAAGGTCCAGGAAAACCAACAGGGTTGTAGTCTCCCATACAGGGAGACATAAATAGGTTGCCCAAGGCCATCCCTTTCCCAAACTGTACTTAAAACAGATTTAGAAGGAGCTAGAAAATCAGGATCATCCAGGAGTGACTGAAAATGGCTGACATTCATATGCTTTTTGCATAAGAATGAGGTTTGAGAGATAGGATGCTATTTGTTGGTGTGAGGAGATTTCTCCACACCCAGCTCATGAAGTAGTATCACCCCCATTTGCAAAGAGTTATTCAGTGTTTCACCCGTACTCTGGGGCACTTACAATTAGCTACGAAGGGCAAGTGAAGACTTGTTCAGCCTCACTTCTATGAGTGGCTTCTCCTCCCTGTAGAAATTGAAATACATCTAAGCAACCATGACTATAGCAAAAGATAAAAGGAACCATGATAAACTAACATTAGACCCTTTGCTCTTCATTATGTCTCAAACAAAAAGTATACATATGGCAGTGTGAAATTGTACCATTAAGTCTGCTGGGGATTAACTGGATATGCATGTTATTCTTCCCATTCAGCAAATGAAAGGGTTGATAAAACTTTCCAATGCAGTAATGCCTAAATTAACAAATTCCATAAGGGCAAAATGTGGGAGAAGCAGTGCAATAATTATATTCAGTGTTAGCCTATGTTTATTGTTTACCGGGAAAGCAGAGCACATTAATCTTCTCATATAATACGTGTGTTTACTTTATTGTTGTGATTTGTTATGCTTGGAGTGATGATGTGACCTTTCCTGGGAAATGATTGCTTGTACATATGCTACTATTTTGGTTTATAATACCTTAGTAAAAACTCTTTTTTTTAAAGGAGGGGACTAAGGGACCTTTTAGAATGTGATCTACTTCTATCAGAATGCATATGAGCAATTTTATCTGCAAAGGTCTTTGAACACAACTTGCAGAAGGCAACCAAAAGTTTCTCCCAATCACTTTGACGTTCAGACTGATAAGACCCCAAAAAGATTTTTAAAATATCTGCCAAACACCAGATGTGCATTGTGTGGGTGTAAAGATTGGAAGAACATAAGCTTTCTTTGCCAAAAGCATCTCCAATTAAACTTTTGACAATCCTTCCGTCTTTTCAGAAATGTTTTTGAAGAAAGGACATATGCAGGCTGCTATAGGCACCAAAAGCTGAATACTATGCATCCCAGCTGACACTTTCCTTTCATCCCATACCCCCGACTTGGCCCTTTGTTTCATAGGTACCTGCTGTATTCAGCTGAAGGGCACATGACCAGGTCATTTCAGCTATGGAGTGCCTTGGTTTGAATTTCCCATTCCTTTCTGGGAGTTACTCAGGTTCCATAGAAATCCCTTTGTAAAAGCTTCCTTTATTTATTCAACAGTTGGCAAGGAGTCTAGAATAAACCACTTTGTCAAGTCCAATGTGTTTGTCTTTCTGCAAGCTGCTTTGGTGGGTTATTCATAGCATTGCTGATTCCTAATAGTAGTGTTAGTAGGATGGAATCCAGTTGGGATGCCCAGAGCCCTCCAAACTCAGAGGATTATGGAGATCCTTTACAAGGTGGAAGGAACACAAAGGTGATGATCGCTGTCTGTTCCTCTGACCCTGCAAAATACTGGGGTGGCTGATTTTGGCTAATTTGAACTGGGAGGGAAGGAGGTGAGGCACTCCCTGCCCGCATTGTAACTTGGTAGTTTCCTCAGCTTTTAGTCCCTGGTATGCCCCCTCAAAAAGCCCTTCATTGAGATCACTCTTGTGGCCTTGGGGATGTAGACGGCACAGTTCTCTCCTGATGAGGTGCAGTCGGGAATGAAATCAGAAGTCCAGGCCCCAGCCAGTGAGGTCAGGGTGACCTTCCAACCTTGTACATGGAAGTCTCAACAATCTATGGTTGGTACCATCTAGTGGGCATAGAATTGCTCTGCTAGTTAGCTATTTTGGAGTTAATTTCTTTCAAAAACCAACTGACTATTTCTGAATTTCTTTCTGCCTTGTTCTTGAACAGAAGACTGGAGTTGATTCAAATGAAAGCTGGAATTGAGTGATTTCTTTGGCTTGGCCTGTGGTTGTTCTTACTCATCTAGCCTAGACCCCTTGGTCTATTCTTAGTCAGCTTCAAGGAATTCAAAGGGAACTCTGGAAAAGGGTTAGGGTTAGGGTGCTATCCTTCTCCATAAATGCAAGTTTTAAACCTGGATCCCTCGATGTGCAGGGCAAGAGTTAGTGTTAACCATACAAGTGGTGGAAGTCTACCTTGGAAAGGTGGAGCACAGAGTATCTTGCAATCTGTTCTGACCTGCAGACTGTGACTGGAAACTTCCATTTGTCACAAGGCCTTACATTGGAGTCCAATTCACCCCAAGTCTCCCTCTGTTTCTGTGCTGATTATTGTTCTTGTTGTTTCATTCACCTGGGGTTGTTTCAGTATCCCATGGAGGTAATTACTCAATTCAGTGAATGACATGATCCAGGAGTTAATATGCCAGGAGTCTTTTGTTGATCAATCAGAGCTTTGAATGACCCACCACTTATACCAGTAGGAAATCCCTAGAGGACCATCCAGCAGTGTTTGGTCCATGAACCTTCCCATTTGGGCCATCCTAATTATAGGGTCTAGGAGGCCTTGAAAACTTAAATCTGAACAGATTTAAGCATAGCCCCACAGACAGAGTAGTACCTGTTGTAGGTTAGGTTCCAGATTCCTCAGCTTCCACAGTCCCCACACCTTTGGATCTAGATTCATATACAGCCACTGTTTCCTCTCTCTCCAAATCCTGATTGGAAATGGGTAGAACTTTCAAGCTCTGTTTTGCTCAGCTTGTTATTTTTCAAATGCTAAGATCATTTTGTCCTGCTTTTGCATTGGATAGCTTTTCATTTTAGAATGCATGAAAGGTTGGATATCTGATCTGCTTTCTGGAAGAGGAAGAGAACTTCTGCAGGAAGCAACCTCAAAGAAGGTCTCTGTACTCTCCTTTCCCAGCCACATGGAGTTCACCACATTTAGCTGGGTAATCTGACTTTCTGTGAGACCCTTTTAAGGGGCTGGATGGGCTATTATAGAAAAAAACAGTACATCTCTATCAGTGTAGTTGATGCAGTATAAAAATAGATCCAATCCAGACACTTGTATGCATTTTCATGCACATTTTTAAACAATTTCCCCCACAACTGTACACATTTTGGTGCAACTTTAACAAATATATGCAGTTCCTCAATTGACTGAAGAATCTGTGTGTGCGTGCTTTGAAAATGTAAATATTCATCATATGCATCATTTATCACTGTAGTACACAACATCAGAAACTACATAACCTTACAGAGTTTGGGGACAACATACATTAACTCTTTAGTTTAGAGTTTGGTTCAGGAAGTATGAATTTGCTGAGTTCCTACTGAAATACAACCCTAACAAATTTCCCAGTCTTTGGCATTCAGTGACATCAGTCCCCTACTTCTCCCTATATGATTAGAGTATGTAGAAGTAGGTATAAAGCAGCACAGCAGCAAAGCAACAAGGAGCCTCTGATTCTGCTAGGGACACAATCAACCCTAAATTAGAATATATAGGACAGACAGACTAACAACAGAAGAGGTTCAACATTTATGCGGAGCAAAATGCTTCTGCTTCCACCCTCGTTAGTAGCCATGATGTCAGATGGATACCAAGAGTGGCAGTTTGGAAGGTATTTTTTCTCCTTAGGACTGTCATTTCCCAGCATTCCAGACTGACATTCTAGATACCTATGTTATATTCTAGCTGATGATGAACACAGAAGCTGGTATGTTCAGCTGTAAATATATTTTGAAATTATTCTCTTGTTAGACTATCATTCTTTTCAGTTCAGTTCAGTTCAGTTCAACCCCATTCATTTAAGTGACAGAAACACTTCTTTTCTGGTACATAATTTGTGCACAACATCATAAATAGATTTTATGATCCCCCGTGATCGACTTGTTTCCTTCTTGAATAATTTCAAAAGTTTGCTGCTGCACATAATATTCAGTGAAACAAGAAGAGATGCTGGGCTAGAGCTTCCCTGTTCACATGCTGACTTCTTGGCAATCTCTCCCTGTTTCTAGGGACAGATGCTGAGTGACTGAGGTCGACCTTCTCCTGCCCTGCACATCTGCTTGACTGACTAGAGCTGCCCTTGCAGTGTTCTGTCCACTTGCTGACTCTCCAGCGTTACTTACCCATGAAGAGTCTGTCAGTGTCATGTTCCGGTGACCTCCACCTGTTCAGAATACATCATCCAGATTAATTCTTCCTCTCCCGAGTCAGCTTTGGTAAATGGGATGCTTCATTTCAATCCTCACCAATTCTTAATTCTTCCCCTACCTTTAAGTGGCTTGACAAAGTGAACTCTCGTCATCTTATTAAGTTTAGTGGAAGGGATGGAGCTGCTTATTCCTGTTTGGGCTGGTGGTGGAGAAATGCATGCACGTGATTTAAATTAAATTCAAGTGCCAACCTGTCCATATACGGAGTAGATAAATGGAAATCATGGCTCCTGGGTGGATTATTGCAAGCTTTTCAGGGGAACCTTAATCCTTGTGCCTTATTTTGACACATCCGCACAATAGCAATGGAAGTGCTTCGAAACTGCTGTGAAAACAACAGATGTGGTAAATTCCTTCTATTGGTGATTCGAAGGACCTTGCCATCTTAATCAAATGTGCCATGGAGAAACAAAAATATTAAAGTGCAATTCAATGGGACTTACTCTAAGGTTTTGTATGCAATAAAATTTCAGTCTAAAACAAATATTGAGTTAAATAGCTTTACTTCAGTTCAACAAGCCAGCTACACTTCATCACACTTAGCTGTGACTTTAGTTATTTTTTTGTAAGCTGTCCAGAGACTTTTAGTATTGGGACAGCATATTAAAACTTGAAATAAATAAAGAGATATATAAATACTGCTTCCATACTTAGAATAGACTCATTGGATTCAATAGGACTTAAATAAGTAATGAGTGATTTAATGGGCTAGCTCTAAGTACACTTAAGCGCTTTACTACATGAAATGAACCATGATTGTGAGTTCATGTAGCAGTTATTACACGAACTACTATTTGTGAGTTCATGATTCCTCATTCACGGTAGTTTGTAGGTGCTTTACATGATGATCCACTATACTGCAGCATAACCTCGTGCTTGTGTAATGGAACACAGAAAAAGGCAGACCAAGAAAAAGAAAAATTGTCGTGTCACCTCAAAGCAGTTGATTTTAATTCCACATTGGTTTGCCCATAAGCTATAACAAATTATTAAAATTGTGGTGCAGATAAAATGCAAAAGCAGTTTTCAATTCAGATATGCTATTCTTTGGATGCTGTCTAGTTCCCAGGATACACCTGCTACAAGCAGAAATCTTCTCTAGAAGCCCAACCAAAACTCCTGTGATAGGCAAAATTTGACAGTACCCTAAACATCTACATCATGTTGAAAATAGTGGCTCTGACCCTCAGTCCCCTGAGCACAAAAATTCCTGGTAAGATGTATCCATGTCCTGACATATCACCATTCTAGAGAAGCCACATCTTTCATCCAGTTCTCTGTTTTCTCCTTATAACTCTCCTGTCACAGTTGCTTATTGCCCTGAGTGGGAAAAGAAAGCAGAATGTGTAGTTATGCTCCTTATGGGCTGTAGGGAACTCCGCTCTCTGCCAACAATCAAAATAAAAAGAATTCAATTCAGATTGCAGCTGCTTTAAGTAGAAACAACTACTGCTTGGCCATATCTCACTCCATATTTTGGGAAATTTTCCCCTGCTTTAAAAGAGAGCCAAAACAGCCATTTATCCTGGCTTGTTTTTCATGAAAGGGAAGAAATTTGATAAAATTTCTTACAGACACCAGTAGGTTGGGCAATCACTTGTACAGAAAAAGGGCCCCCTAACTCAGCATTCTTCAAATCAGCATTGCCAATTGGGGTATGGTGGGGCTTGTAGGATACCTTTGCTGTCTAAACCTGCCCAGGATTGTACCCTTAGTTTCTGATGGAGCCAAATGGTTCTTTATTTCTCTTAGTTTTAAAATGCCTCACACATGCTCATAATCTTATGGGGATCTTCTCACATGGCCTTTAATTCCCGCAAGTGTTCCTGAAAAACCCATGTGATCCCACAACTATTTGTAGTCATTCATTGGCATTCTAGGAAGGATTCTTAGAATATGAGACATTCCTTGAAGAGACCAATGTTGCTGCAAGCACAAAAGGGAGCTTTTCTAAATATCAAGGACTTATGGCAGCACCTTTGAGCCAACCTCCACCTGCCCATGAATTGCCAAAAAAGGAGAGAAATATTCAGCACATTATGATAACCCTCACATCAGTGACTGAGCATCATGTGTAGTTTCACCCATAAAAAGATGATAGGATGTTGGCTGACTTACGCTGCTGCTAGGGATGATGGATTAAGCAGCTTGGGGGATTAAGCAGTTGCTAGTGTCTGTTGAAAAGCTTTGTTCTGCATTGTTAGAGTGTTTCATGGAAGGCAAGTCAAAGACCAGTATAGAGAATGGACAAGACACTTTCCTCTGTTGCTAAGACTAGATTTTCTTGCAATGTACAAGGAAATCCAAATTTTATATGGTTTATTTTACTTCATCCAATATGTTTTTTAAACAAAATACACAGCCGCCCATAAATTCATGCAAAGAAAAAGATTAATACTGCTATGAATAACAGCCACCCAGCCTATTCCCAGGAGGGCTGGATGCAAACATAGTCTCCCTCTCTTAAAATGATCAGGTTTTATTATTTCCAGACACTCCTCAATTAAAGAGACTCAAGACTTGAGCCAATGTCACTTTGCTGCTTTTGTTCCCTAGAGCAGATAAATGCAAAGTGCCAACATCTCTGATCTGTGGCAAAAGGGGAAAAAATGAGCTACTGCAGTGGCTGTGACATTGTGGAATACAAACATGCTTAAGGTGGCAGCATCCATCAAAAATGTGTTTCCAAAGAAGCTGCCTTAAAATTCAGGGTGGTGGACTGCTGTTATATGTGTGTGATGGGGGAACAAACTCTTCCCAAGTTCCCTCTTTAATCCTCCATTTTCTGCTCAGCAGAATCATATTCATAGCCAGATTATTTATTATTAAGAGCTTATTTCAGATCAAAACCTGTATGTCAGTAGATTAGGACAGGGAGGAAGATTAGCGTCTCACGGTAGGTGGTGAGAATAAGTTCTTTATCTTATCATTAGCATGGACTTTCATGGTTTTTGATCATAATTATTAATTCTGCCAGTAGACTTTTGCATAAGGATTAAAATGCAGATAGGTGTCATTTAAATAACGTAAGCAAGCCGAAAGTGAGGTTTAGTGATGGGCAAATCCTCTATTTTATGACAGTCAATTTCCTTTTTAGAGCTTTTAAAAATGCCATTTTGTTGCTTCCTTGAAATTGAAAATGCAACATTTTCATAGGTACGTGACAGAATTTTTGCAACATTTCTGATTCATACAATTAGCATATCACATTAGTCTTATTCAGACACATGCCTGCTTGTTTGTAGGGCTAAACTGGGTTTGCGGACATAGCCACCTACATAAGTCCCACCCTCAGCGTCCTTAATTACCTATCCTTTTTTGCATTAAGTGCAAAGGTCTGAAGAGAGATCACTTTTAGCAGATATTTCCCCTTCACAGTGCCCCATAATGACCAACTGGTTAAAAAGAAAGAAGCCATCCTACTTTCTTTGCTAATAGCAGATGATGTGTTGGGAAAATTCCCTCTCTCTGAATAGATTTGGATAAATTCTCCTTCCAACTCTTGTGCCCACAGAGAGGGTTGATAAGTTTTGGCTCTGGCCTCTTGGCAGAGCAGCAGAGGCACAGGCTGGGAAGAGTGCTGAGTGGCCAGGGGACTGGCGAAGGCAAGGGAAGAGCTGGGCAGGGGAGCAGAGAGCCAGGAGCAGCGGAGAGGAAGAGCGCCGTCCCTTGCCTGAGTCCCTTGGCTGCAGCCCGGGCTGTCCGGAGACTCCCTTCCCTGAGACACAGAGGTTTGTTGTTTTGTTTTGTTTTGTTTTGTTTTGTTTTGTTTTGTTTTGTTTGTGCAGTGCTTTGTTTTTCTTCCAATTTAAATTTAAGTTTATTTTATCCTTGTGTGTGTGTGCAAGTGGGTTTTTGTCTGGGAGAACTGGGCGAGTGAGAGGAACTGCTGGACAGACAAGGCAGGGGACCAAGGTAAGGTCTTGGAAGGGATACCGATGGCAGACCAGGAGATGGTCTTGGCGGGAGTCACGGGTGTTGCTGTCTGCTGCGGCAGCTGCGACATGTTTGCCCTTCTCCCCCAGGAGAGGCAGGGATACACTTGCCCTCGGTGCAAGATGGTGACCCTGCTAGGAGGTGAGGTGCCTGAGGGCCGAGAGAGCTCTCCAGGCTCCCCCCCGGAGCAGCCTCCCTCTGGACAGAGGGTTGAGGGAGAGGCCATGGGAGGAGCAGCTGTGGAGACATGGAGGTATGTCACCCACAGGAGGAGGAGGCCAGCACGGCCTCCTCCTCCTGGCACCAATCTGGAGCTGGGAAACAGGTTCTCTTCACTTGGGGAGGCGGGGGCTGATGAGGCCTCAGGGGACCAGCAGAACCCCCTGCCTGGGACATCAGGCTGCAAGGGGGCCGCTGCGGGAGAGAAGAGGGCCAGGGCACAGCCGCCCACCAGCACCGGGAAGGTATGGCGGTGGGTGATTGTTGCTGGGGACTCCCTGCTGAAGGGCACTGAGGCGGCAGTGTGCCGCCCCAACCTGGAGACAAGGGAGGTTTGCTGCCTGCTGGGTGCATGCATCTGGCATGTGAAGGACAGAGTGGAGCGTCTTGTTTGCTTCAGGGGTCACCAGCTGCTCCTGGTGACCCATGTGGGCACAAACGATGTGGCCAGGCAGGGTGTGGTTGGGACCACCAGGGACTTTGAGGCCTTGGGGAAGAAACTCAGGGAGCTGAAGACCCAAGTGGCCTTCTTGTCAATCTTACCTGTCTGAGGATTTGGCCCAGGAAGGGACAGGAGGGCCTCTGAGGTGAATGACTGGTTTAGGGTGTGGTGCCAGAAGGAACGCTTCAGGTTCCTCGACTACGGCACTCGTTTTCTTGCCAATGGACTTCTGGCAAGGGATGGGTTACACCTCACGAGGATGGGGAAAAGGTCCTTTGGAGATGCTCTAGCGAGCTTCATCCGGAAGACTTTAAACTGAGCTGGGGGGGCGTTCAGGCCCCCCAGTAACGTGTCTGCACTGGACAGGTGTGTGGGGAGGATCAGGGCTCTGGGAGCAGGGTTTTAGAGATACTGCAGGGACTGACAGGACTCCTACAGAGAGGGGCCAGGTATCAAGGAGGATGGGAGGAAGGAGGAGGCTGGGAATTCCAAGGAAAGGAAGTGGTGGAAAGGAGTTGAGGTGCATGTACACCAATTCTAGGAGCATGGGTAATAAGCAGGAAGAGCTTGAAGCTCTCCTAGGAATAGGAGGATATGATCTGGTGGGAATCACAGACACTTGGTGGGATGAAAGGCAAGTCTGGAATGTGAACATAGAAGGGTATCACCTTTTTAGAAAGGACAGGAAGGGAAAGAGAGGTGGGGGCATGGCTTTATATGTCAGGGAAGGGATAAGATGCAGTGAGATAGAATGCAGCACAGATGGGGATTCGGTAGAGGCAGTCTGGATGAAATTTAGGGGTTTTGACAGGGAAAGAGACCTGACAGTGGGGCTATGTTATCGCCTTCCAGGTCAACTTGAGACCCTGGATGATGACCTGGCAGACCAGAGTCTAAGGATATCTCGGTGGGGGGAGACACAGAAATTATGGGAGATTTCAGTCTCCCAGATATTGCTTGGGAGACTCACTCGGCGGTGACAGCCAGGTCATGTCGCTTCCTAGAAGCTATTGAGGGAGCGTTTTTCACACAGAGGGTCCGAGAGGCAATGAGGGGGGAAACATCCTTGACTTGGTCTTGACCAATAGAGAGGAGCTGATAGATGAAGTACAGATTAGGAGAGCTCTGGATGCGAGATCCAGATCACTCCATCCTTTGATTTGAGATTAGGGGACTGGGGACGTGCAGCAGGTCGAGCACTAGAAGCTGGGACTTCAAGAGGGCCAACTTTGACCAACTGAAGGCCAGACTGGGGAAAGTCTCCTGGGGTAGGTTACTGGAAGGTAAGCTAGTTGAGGAGGGGTGGATGGCACTCAAAAGGGAGGTTTTGGAGGTGCAAGCCTTGATGATACCTCTAGTCGGTACGGTGGGGAGGCAGAGGAGAGTGCTGCCATGGATGTGAAAGGAGGTGGTTAGAGGGATTAGACGAAAGAGGAACGTCCGTAGGAAATGGGTACTGGGGCAAATAGACAAAAGGGTATACCAGGAGGAGAAGGCCAGTTGCAGAAGGATTCTTCGCAAGGCTAAGGCTGATTATGAGCTGAGACTTGCCAAGAATATCAAGAGCAACAAAAAGGACTTCTTTCAGCATGTAAATAGGAAGAGGAAGGGGAGACAAGTGGTGGGACCACTAATTAAGGAGGAAGGCGATCCAGTGACTGATATGAGGGAACAGGCACAGATGCTAAATGACTATTTTGCCTCTGTGTTCTCCCCAAAGCAGGACGGGGGATATCCGCAAGGGAGATTGGATGAGGCTGGGGACTTAGGGGCACAGATTAGAGTCACCCCCCTTGAAGTCGAGGGGCTCCTCAGGGCATTGGACTTTACAAAGGCATGAGGCCCTGACGGGTTACACCCAAGAGTACTTAGAGAGTTGGCAGGGGTTTTCTCATGCCCGCTGGCCTCCATTTTTGAGACCTCGTGGAGAACGGGTGAAGTTCCAGAGGACTGGAGGGTGGCATCAGTGGTCCCGATTTTCAAAAAGGGTAGTAAAAAGGACATGGGGAATTATAGACTGGCTAGCCTTAAGTCCTTTGTAGGAAAAACAATGGAAAGGCTCATAATAGAGAGAGATGTAGTGATGCTAGATAGGGAAGGGAGGCTGACAGCCACACAACACGGCTTCCACAAAAACAGGTCCTGCAGGACAAACCTTGTGGAATTCTATGACAAGGTTTCAAGATGGCTAGATGGAGGGGATGCAGTGGATGTGGTATACCTGAATTTCAGCAAGGCCTTTGACAAAATGCCCCATGATATCCTGGTGGAGAAACTGAGGAGTTTTGGGATACAGCAAAGCACTGTCCGGTGGATTAGGGCATGGTTGACTGACCAAAAGCAGAGGGTAACCATTAGTGGAGAATCATCGGGATGGCAGCCAGTGACAAGCGGGGTCCCCCAGGGCTCTGTCCTGGGGCTGATTCTGTTTAATCTTTTCATTAACGACATGGAAGAAGGGGTGAACAGTCTGCTGATCAAATTCACAGACAACACTAAAACTGGAGCAGTGGCCACAACTGAGGAGCAGGTACTCCAGATCCAAAAGGATCTGGACAGACTATGCAAATGGGGCAGTAGACAACAGGATGGTGTTCAATGTGGATAAGTGCAAGGTCTTGCACTTGGGGCATAGGAATAGCTGTCATAAGTACAGGTTAGGTGATAAGTGGCTGGAGAGCAGCACTTATGAAGGGGACCTCGGGGTACTGGTTGACTGCAGGCTAAACATGAGTTAGCAGTGTGATGGGCGAACGCCACCCTTGGTTGCATAGCCAGAAGTGTGGCTTCTAGTTCAAGAGAGGTATTGCTACCACTCTACATGACTCTAGTGTGCCCGCAACTGGAGTATTGTGTTCAGTTTTGGGCCCCTCATTACAGAAAGGATATAACCGGGTTGGAGTCAGTGCAGCGTAGGGCCACAAGGTTGGTGGCCGGTTTGCAGGGGAGGCGTATGAGGCGAGACTGAGGGACCTGGGTCTCTTCAGCCTGGAGATATGTTGGCGACATACAGAGATGTGAGGGGATGTCACATGCAGATGGGTAGAGACTTGTTCTTCCCTGCAGAGGAAGGCAGGGCGCGCTCCAATGGAGCAAAGCTCAGGGAGCCAAGGTTCCGTTTGGATGCCAGGAAGCACTTCCTGACAGTCAGGACCCCGAGGGTGTGGAATGGGTTTCCACGAGAGGTTGTTGAGGCCCCATCAATGTGGGTGTTCAAGGATAGGCTGGACGTCCACGTGGTGGGCATGTCGTGAGCGGAGCCAGCTGGTGCCGGAGGTCAGACTAGATGGCCCGGGAGACCCCTTCTGACTCGCTCTGTTTTCTATGTTTCTAAGTTCCACAGGCCATTTGTTCTCAGGTATAATTTTAGTACCACAGCAGAAAGTGGTAAATTGAGTTTCTTAGTGCCTCAGCTAATGTCTATGTTAAGATGTATGCTTTAACAGTGGAGAGCAAAGGATGACTGCTTTGACTGAGTTTGGATGTGATAGCTCACTCTCAAGGGTTGATTGTGGGTAGTGGGTCAGCTGAGGATTATTGTTTTGTGAGTTATTTGAACCCACAATATTTGAATTCAGTTATGCTAACAAGTCATGTCTTCTTAACCATGAACAACCCATAAAGAGAACCTATTAATTTATATTGGACTGGAACTATGGGTTGTCCAAGGTTAATTTAAAGAACCATAGTTTGTTATCTTGTCTGGGTTCAAACAACACAGTAAACCACATTTTAATAGCACATGGTTAAAAAGCAACCCACACTCAATGCATAAACAAGTTAATGATTAACTCACTTAAGAACTTTCAAAGTTTAATTTAACTTTTCCCATACCACATAAAAAAGTGAATTCTACCTTAAAATCTGCTTGCTCTTTCACACAGTGGACGGGAAAGCATAGTTTAGCATTGTTATGCCATGAGTATTGCCGAGAGCAAATTCCATGGTCAGGAATCACAGCATTGACATTTGAATCCTTGTGGCACCCTTCTCCCACCCTCTGAGAACATTCAGGATGACAGGTCGTGTTGCGCAATAGCCCTTGTTGAAGTGTGAAACTGGAATAAGATTTGGCTTCATGGTTGTTAGTGCTCATTGCATTGCAGCAAAAATACCTAAAACCCTTTCATTAAGAAACCCTGTTATTTTATTCATAAACTAGCTTGTGGAGGTGGCAGTGATGCCTTTGGGGTCCACTCCTAATCCCAGGAGTTTGTTTTTGATATGCAGCTGATATTAAAGTACCTGTCTGATATTCAGAAAATGGGTTAATTCACAAGATCCATCATCCTACACAAATAAAAATAATTTCTGTCTTCCTTACATCCTAAACACGATCTAAAAATCACCTCTTTTGAAGTTCCTTCTCTTTTTCTCCCATTTTACAAACATACCCATGCTATTCTTTAGCATTCTAGTTTTTGTGTGAATTCATTACAGCTCTGAAGAGGCAGTACTGCATTTTATTTTGTTGTGTTGTTAAGTACCTTTTATAGCAGTTAACTATTTGTTTTGGTTTTTGCTTATACCTTTCAGCCATTTTGTAAGAGATGATTTCAGATGTACTAATATCTAAACATGCTATTAATGGGCAGAAGATGCTTTAATCCATGTTCTAAGAGAAGAGGAAAACTTGGAGCTGTGTGTATGTAACAGATTATCTTGTTCAGGGACTGTTGAGGCATATTATATGGATAATAAATAATTCTATTCATTCCTTTATTTGTATATTTGGGCATGATTGACCAAATGCATTATTAGGAAGCCAATAGAAGGAATAAAAGGAAGGAGCCCTTCACACTACACATAGATACATTACGGAATTTGTTACTGCAGGAGGTCTTTTATGGCCACCAGTTTAGGTGGTTTAAACGGAGCTTAGACAAATTCATGGAAGATAATGAATAATAAGATCATGATGCCAGATGCTTCTTCCACTAGCTGATTTCTACATCCGGATACTGTATCCTTGATGCTGCATCCAGAGGAAACATGGAAACATGGAAGCATCGAAGCATGTTGTGCGGAACAAGTTGTTGGTTTAGAAAGTTGCATGATCTGACTGAGTGGGGATTTTCTTAACTTCTTATGACTATCAAGAGGGTATTCTGCACACAGGAGCAGGAGGGGAAGAGGGAAGATTGACCTGAGTACTGGATAGTGCCCATATGTAACATGTAATATGTTATATATTGTATATAAAAATATGCAATCTGATATTTTGTATAAAATATATATTTTGCTAAGAGATTAGTATTTTCCTGCTCTGGTCATGTTTATCTTGCTTGAATTTATTAATTAGTTTGTAGCATGGAGCGTCTGATACTAGGGTGCAGTCTGAGAGATGTGTCGCCCCCCTGCACCCAGTGGCTTTGGCATGCTCTCTACTGGCATGTCTCTGTGGTGCTGGGCCTGAGAATGTCCCACACCCTCATCCTTGGAAGATTCCAGCTGAGATCTCACAACAGCTTTCCTAACAATATGTTCTGCATATAGACTGAACAGATAAAGAAATAAAATGCACCCTGTCTGATGTCTTTGCCTAATACATCATGAGAATCACCCATTATTTTAAGAACCATTTTTAAGAACACATTTTCATGATCCACACAGTCACAGACTTCTCTACTCTGTATAAAGCAAATACTGATTTGCTTCTGAAATTCTTTAACTCCTGTAGCTAACATATATTTGCAATATGTTCTTAAGTGCCTTGTCCCTTCAGAATCCAGCCTGTCTACTTTGAATTCTTTGTTCCTTCCAAATACTTTCAGAGAAGTTTTCACTTCACTTTCTAGTATTGAATGTTCTTCATAGAATCATAGAAAAGTAAAGTTGGAAGGGGCCAGGGACCCTCTTCCTCATGGGATTCCTCTTTGAAGGTCATCTTTATATATTTTCTGTATAGTTCTTCCAGATATTGTTTCCATCTTCTTGCTGTTTTATTCTAGTCAGCTAGTATGTTACCCTGTTGGTTTTTTTTCAGCATTCCTAATCTAGGTTTAAATTTCTATTTGATTTCTTGGATGTTCTGGAAGAGGTCTTGTTTTCTGCTTCTGTTGCTTTCTTTCAATTTCAGTGTTATTTCTTTGCACTGGTCATTGCTATAGTTCTTTCTGTCTCTGTGTCATAGCCACTGAAACGTTGCGCTCAAGCTTCTGTTCCTATTTCTGTCAGATTTTCCATTTGCTTCTAGCTTGTCCAACTAAGTCATAGCCATCAAAGCATTTTGCAGGGGCAAGTGGAGGATGGATGTGATTGGCATCTTCCACACTGCGTAGGATACCCATAATCCTCAAGGTTCATAGGATTACAGGCATTCTGATTGGAATTTGCTCTTAATAAATAAATCTACAGGATAGGGTTTGATGAAGAAACAAAAAGTATGATACAAACATACTTTCTTCCATTTCTGCACTGCTGCAAAGTAGTTTAGAAAAGAAAGCAAGTCACAATGACAAAGACCACAAAACAAAACAAAACCAGCCCTGCAAGTCATGGATCAATTTCTGATTATAATCTGAAGTGATAGAATCATGTAATCTGAGGAACCAGAGTTGTGGGATGTGCTTCTAGCAGTCAGACTTTCTGCAGATCTGTGGCTGCCTGTTAGTTATTACTAGAATGACAGTGATATGGATAAAACTGTCAGGAAGTAGGAAGGTGGCTTAACAGAAAAGGACAGAAAATAAGAGAAAAAAAAGTGCCAGATACCAGCAGCAAGAAAGTAAGTAATTTAGTTAATGATAACAGGATGCCAATGTCTGACTCGATCTCTTCAAGGGTTTTGCATAGTTGAGCAAATAAATGTTCTAGATTCAGATCTAATGGTATCACTTTATGCTTCTCCTCTCTCAGAGATGGGCAATCCATTACTCACATGTTTGTGAGCCTATTTCTGAACTGCCCCAAGATCATCAAGCTGTTGAAATTCAGAGGTAGTAAAGTGAAGTGTCTCATCAGAGCAGAAGCACAAAATTACTAAAGTACTGGACTGGGTTCAAATTCCCTCATCTATGATAATCACTCTAGTGGAGGGATGGACAGGCCATGGCAGCATGAGGTGCTTTGGCCTGCTACTGTCATCTTCCCTCATAACTCGCTCTCCTGGGTAGTGATTATGTGTTTTGTAGACCAAAGCTAGAACTTGCCCATCTCTGGCTTAGACCCAGTCTATTGATTTTGTGATATTGTTGTAAAAATAGCATGAGAGAACTCCTACAAATATGCTACCCCATAAGCTCCTTGAAAGTAAAAAGAAAATGAAAGAAAAAATCTTACTGAATTGGATGAATCAACCTAATCCTTTATTCTACTAGAAGGCCCAAACATACTGCACAGGAGAAAAAGGTTTTTTTTTTTTTTTTTTTCCCTATCTGCAACATTTTAATAGGTTCCCAAAGTATCTGAAGTCTTTAGTTTGGGCAAATGGGCAAATTCTTTACCTTACATTACATTCAACCCTACATTCAAGAGACAGATGTTTGAGCTAGAAAAGTCATCAGATTGAGGGTAAAACTTTCCTCATCACCTCTGTTCTTTTCCATATTATCACACCAATAGCGTATGTCCTTCTCTTGTCCTTTCTCTTAGGGACTCAGGCTGGCAAGAGGCATAGGGCTGACCAAATATTCTGGTTAAAGATTAAGGCAGGCCAAATATCTCTGTATGTATGTATTTACATGTGACCCCATATACAGTAGTCCCCTGAAATTCGCAGGGGTTGCGTTCCTAAAGCACCCGCGAATTGTGAAAAACCATGAATTTTGAATGTAGTAAAGGTTCATTGCCAGAATCCTTAGAGCAGGGGTCCTCAAACTTTTTGAACAGTGGGGCCAGTTGACAGGTGCCGGCGATGGGCGTGGGCCGCCAAGGCGGTGTGGGCAGGGGACACGGGCTGGGCCAGGCTGGGGGGTGGGTGGGTGCACATGGTGAGGCAGGGACAGGGGCGTGTGTGCACAGACATCGTTTTCTCCGAGCGAGTCCAAACCAATCTCCAAGGAGATTGGTTTGGACTCGCTCGGAGAAAATGATCTCCTTGAGAGCAAGTTGCCACACAGCAAGGTGCCAGCTTACTCGCAAGAAGATTGGCTTGGAGTCGCTTGGAGAAAATGATCTCCTCGCGAGCAAGCCACTGCACGGAGAATTCTGCGAAAGACTGAGGCTGCGAACACTGAACTGCGACTTCATGGGGGTATAGTGTATCACTCATTCAAAGTGAAAATGTCACTGGGTTCTTAATCCATTGCACTGAAGGAAGATTTATCAGTGTTGTAATATCAGTGTCGTCTTTTATCTGTCAAAGGAGCATAGAAATTCATTTCCATTGGCTGTATGTTAACTTGCAGGAAGCAGGCTGATAATTTAACAGAACTTGGACATCTTAAGTATTGACGTGCATTCCAGTACATTGTTTGTCCATATTATAACTTTCTCAATTTGCAACAATTGGGATTTTTACTAAAAATATAGTTAAAAGAAGCATTGGGTGCCTTACACCTTGAGAAATTAGCCAACTTAAACTCTTATTATAGGGAAGTTGTGGTTTCAATATTGATTGATTGATTGAGTGATTGATTTTAGCTATATATTTTCTTTTTCTTCAAGGAGCTCAAAGTAACTTACATTATTATCCTCCTCCTCTAGACACAGGACAAAAGTTTTTCTTAATAACACATAAACTGAATAGAATGTAACTGAAGCATTTGAAGAATAAGATGTGATCTGACTCTTGAGATAATCTAGAGAGGTCCTGATCCATGGGCAATATCCAATCATTTCATTGTCTTAGTACAAATTACACTGCACTAGCAGAACCAACATTACCCTTGCAGAACCCTTAGCACATTAAGGTTCTATGAAACATTGTGAAATGGGTGCCACTACAGAAAGATTTGGCAGAACTTTGCTTGTCCTGTCTATGAAGTTATGTGAGCCGTCCCGAGGCTATAAGTAATGGGATGGCATACAAAAACCTCTAAATAAAATAAATAAATAAATATGAAGTGACACTTCAGGATTTAGATGCCAGGAAATACTTCCTGACAGTTAGGACCCCGAGGGTATGGAATGGGCTTCCACTGAGGCCCCATCAGTAAGGGTGTTCAAGGATAGGCTAGACATGCACATGGTGGGGATGTCATGAGTGGAGCCAGCTAGAGCTGGGGGTCAGACTACATGGCCCAGGAGACCCCTTCTGACTCGCTCTGTTTCTATGTTTCTATGATTTTGCCCCCTGAGTATTCTCCTGACCCACCATTGAAGCTACAGTGGGTGAGCATGAGAGAGACCCCCCCCTTTGATATGGTGCCAAAATAATGCAATGGCCAGGCAAAAACAGTAATTGTGCAGTTATTGTATCCAAGCCCAAATATATTGACATCCCTGCAATATGGAAGGGCTTTCAATTCATTTCAGTTTGCTAAGAGTTTACTGAAATTATTACATTTCTACACATGGAACATGGAAAAACTTAACAATTGAAAACAAAACCTAATGTAGGGGAAACTAAATCTGTAAGATTAATCTATTAAGGCTCAAGGATGTGAGTGTTTAGCTCTTAAAAGTCTGGAGTAAATCTGCGTATTCACCATGTTAGTGGTGAATTAGTGTTGCCACCTTTTTCCTGGCAGGATTGTAATGTAAGAGCTGTATAGCAAGTGGGTACACTATGGTCTCCCTGTTGGAATTTTGCCAGTGAAGATGGGTAAGAATCTTGGTTTAATGAATTTTCATGAGAATTGACTAAAATTCATACAATATGTCATATTTAGGTTGAAAAAAGTTGAGAAAGCAAAACTGACAGATTCATCCATCCCTACCACAGAAGCAGATTCAGAATTTGTCAGAATTTGTTCTCTGGCATTTTCTTGTTCAGCCTACCCCCAAACCTTTAAAGAATTTCAAGGTCAATATTTGTCCTACTGGAGACTAGTCAGAGAATATCCCACCCTATCCCGATTTGGGTACCTGCAGATAGAGGTGAAGTAGTTTGGTAAATCTGCTTTACTCAGAGAAAGGTTATCTTGAAGAAATGCTGGAAATGGATTACTACGAAGTATAATGAAAACCATTACCTAATGGCTTTTGTTCTATTTTTTCCTTTTGATGATTATGTGTTTTTCTGAGAGAATTCAGTTCCTGCATTGCCCGGATGCTCAAAAAGGATTCTTATCTCTTTCCATATTAGTAAGCAGGTAACAAAAAAATAAATCTTGTGTCAGTAATATGCTAGATTTCTATTAAGCCACTAGGGAAAGACTGTATACTTTTAAAATTAAATAGTTTCCCTTTCTTGCACCGAAAAAAATAAATAAATGAACCTTTGATTAAAAAAAGAAAAGAAAAGAACAAAATCCCTGAACCAGCAGTAATCTAGAAGATAACACTTACTTTAATTTCATTACTGAAAGATCAGGGTCACAACAACAGCAATTACCTGTAATTTCCCATTCTGGCAATTATATTATTATGAAAATGATCATTTGCTAACTGCACTAAAGCTTCTAGGGGCACTAAAGTGAATTCTTTTCGCTGTAGCATGCTTGCTAATTGTGTCAGGTCTTTAGGGTAATGTGATTACCGCTGCTTTTGTTTCCCTCTTGGAGCAAAAAAGAAAAGAAAGGGAGCATAACTGAATAAGGGTCTAATGTTGCTTTTCATGTACATATCCTTTTGTGATAAATCCACTGGGAAAAGTCCAGATCCGTTACCTTATGAGAACATCTAATTGATTTTCATTATCATTAGCCTTTTGCAATTGTTTAGCTTTCCTGTAAGAATATTGTCTTTAAAAAAATGACATCAACTAAAGAAAGGTGGCAGGAAACTTTAACATTATGCAGGAAGGAGGCAAAAACAAAACAAAACAAATAATAAAAAAACTCAAGACAGATCACTTTAGGCTGTGTGTCCTCTGAATGATTTTTCCAATTAGTTGTCCATAAGGGCCCATTTTGGACGCCGGCACAGAGAGGTACAGAGGGTTGGATCTGTGAATGTGTTGATGACATACCCATGGAAATAAGGCCAACAGCAACACAAAAGTCAAACCACCTTGTCAAGTTATATGTGGTGATGGTTTATTTGACTTGGTTGTTAAGCCCAATCCCATGAGCTTCTATATTCATTTTTGATAGCAAATACTGACTGACAAGAGAGACCTACTTTGCTGCTCTTGACTTGCATTCTGCCCCAGTCATGGGATTGATACTCTTCCTCAAGATGCAAGCTATGAGCAGGTAACTTGTTTTGAGATGACAACTGCAGGAAGAGACAGAGAAAACGAGAAAGAGGGTATGGCAGTAAGTTGCAGAGATACTCAAGTCCAGCAATGTCTGTAGGTTACTTTGGAAAATGGGTGGTGTTCTCCCATTCGGTTAGATACTAGCATCAACTATCAAGGCCAGAAAACCTGAATGGCTTCAGAACCACCAAAAGCAGAGTTGGAAGAATTTTATAATTCAGCAATTTTGAGGGGAAAAAAATCTTAAGTAACAGTCATACAGGAAGCATCCATCACAGGAGTTCAGATTTTAGATGCCATACTTTAGGATCATATAAAATACTTGGAAGTGGATAATTTATTTACATATATCTCATGTCTAGAAGGCCATAGAAATCTGCTAGTGTTATAGCAGCAGTTTGATGGCAGTTAATCTAATCCCTTGCATCTACCACTCTTTATTTCCTGTTATTTGGCAGTGCCTGGACATAAAAATTCTTCTCAACTTCTGTGTATATTTTGGAAGCTATTTGGAATGCAATGTGTACACTTGAAAAATGTGCACAAAGCCACTTTAATCAATTGGATGTAAATGCATACATTTAAATGTGCACAATGGATGCATGATTTTGGAGAAATGAACATGACAATGTGAATGTATTTTTGTATAGAAACATTCATACCTACATACACACAAAGCTCACAGTTTGATATGCACATGGATCAGAATGAATGTTGAGAAATAAATTGGGCTAGATGGAGAACCTGAGTTCTGCAGATTTTCATATCTCTAGTTAAGAATAGTTTTATGAGAGTCCTGCAGTGCATTCCATTGTTCAGAGTGCAGATCAGAGGTAGCGTTGAATCTGATTTGGATTTCCAGGCAAAGTCCCATAGAAAAAAAGCTCTTCAGATTTCACTAAAGCCTGTCTATCTAAAGTGTCAACTTAAATCCAACCATCAGTTGCATGTAGAAACATGGTCTATAGATTTTCCAGGGAGATGGCTTGTATTTTCCAACTGTATTTTTTTTTAAATGCAAATTTGTAGCTAAAGCACAAATTCTAATATCTCTAGCTGCTGCTGCTGCTTCTTCTTCTTAAACTTTTTATTTAACTGTCATTTTAAGAATTAGGGATTTTACATGCTTAAGTTAACAGTCACATTTTATCTGATTCTATTTATTTATTTATAAATGCGATTTATTTATTTTTGCTTTTTATCGGTTCAGTTTAATGATATTCTATTATTATTGACTGTATTTATCGTAATCTATCATTACCTATTGTATTATGGATTGTATTTTTATTGTTGCTGATTTTATGTTCTGTAAGCTGTCTTGAGACATTTAGTGAAAGATGGGATAAAAATGCTTTATTAAAATTATTAAAAACAACTCCTCCTCCTCCTCCTCTTGCTTGTGCAAAGGATCATGGTAGTATTTCTTACCTATATGAATCACAACTATGCTAACATCTGATTTTCTTCAAAGTCTTCAATGGGCCTCTATCAGTTCCACTGGAAGGGAACCCCAACCAGTGTTGCCATCGGACGAGTCCATACAAGATGTATGAAGAGATGGTCATCTCCAGCTGTCACTGGGCTTCTCCTGTCCAATCTGGAGCAGCTGCAGAAGCACCTGTAATCTCCCCTAGGCAATGAAGCGATTGACTGCAGGGTTTGGCCTTTTCTTACTTCCATGCAGAGAAAGGGGTTGTCAAGTGAGTGATCAGCAGTGTAGGACAGAAGTGAGCTCAATAGCAGTTGGCTCACTTTGGAACTGGGCTTAGAAAACTGGGCTATTTTTCTAAAGATCAGAAAATAGCTTAGCTGCCTCTTTTCACCAAGTTAAATCCAGACAATGAGTATCAGTACCATCACAGCAAAGAAAACCCAGCTTCCATGTTGAAGGACCTGCTAATCTTGTCTTCTTTCCTTCCACTGCTTGTTCTCTTTTGCCCAGAGGAAGAGTAAGCTAATTGTGAGAAGAAGGACAGCTTCCCACTTACAGCTCCTTTCCACAGCTCCCACATTCCGGAACCAGCAGTACTAAGGAGAAGCTCAGGAAATATTTTGTCTTGCAACTGTTGGCACATACTGAAACATTAAAGTACCCACTTTTTTGAGGGGGGTATTGTTAGGTAAGGCACTGATTTTTTATCTTGCCCCAGACTTACCTGGAATATTGAAAATATATTTCCACATAAACTCTTTTTGTTGTTTGCAACTGGAGGAAAAAATATAATGAAGACCCAAAATAAACTTTTTCCTGAAAGTAGAAAAAGAATAAAATTGTTTTTTTTATCATGGGTGTTGTTTAGTTTGCAGTATGTCAGAATAACTGCTGCAGCTTTAAGGGCTTTTAGAAACACAGATTTATTCTCAAGGGTCATAAGGTACTATGAGTTATGTGTCAGATAGTTTGTCCTATGTGCACTTAGATAAAAAGAACATTGGAATGTGCATGCTCATTCAGAATCCTAAAGTAAAAGCAACTCTGTAAAGAAAACCCAATCACAGCTGCTTTTCAACTACTCTTTCAAGCTATGAATTCTATTAAAAACTAGAATGCAATAAAAATCACATTAAAATTCTTAAACGCTCTGTAATTTTCACCCCAGTCTCTTACAAGCATCTTTAGGGACAGCCAGAATGTATCAAACTCATGAAAAACAGCAGCATTCCTGCAAATAATTTGCATGCCAAATTGCCTCTATATTGGCCCCAGTACAACCATTTAACTCTTCATGTTTGGCTACCACTGTGTGTAAAACACATCTCTGAATACTATCATACTCAAAAACCCTAGTGGCTCCCTTTAAAGAAGAAGCATTTTTCGATTCCCTTCCCTGAGCAGCTGTAAAATTCAGAATGAAAAAGCTGCTCCAAATAATCTATGAAAAAGAAATGGCAACAGATATTAGTGAATCAACTCTTTGACATGGCTCCAAAACAAGGCACTGCTGGTAGTGCTGTTCCACCAGGAGAGAATATGGTAGAAAATATTTTGCTATATGGGTTCATAAGCTGAGGCTTTTTCCAAGAGAACACCAAGGCTTACCAGTCCAGTAGAGTTGGCCCATCTTTGCTAGTCTTCTTGTCTGACAGATCCCTTCCTGTCTACCTTCTGTCATGGCTAAAAAGGACAATACCTTTCATCTGTACAGAATCATGGAGTTGCAAGGGATCCTTTAAGCTATTGAGTCCAACCTCCTGCCGTTACCAGCTTAAACTATCCCTGACAGATGGCTATCCTGTCTTGATTTGAATACCCACAGTGATGGAGAGCCCCTCACCTCCATAAGCAATTGATTCCTGACTGCTCTGAAAGTTAGAAAGTGTTTGCTGATGTTCAGATGAAATCTGCTTTCCTGTAACTAAGTCTGATATTTCATATATCATGGTTTGGATGAAAATGAACAGGTTGCTGCTGTCTCCTGTGTGACAACCCTTTAGGTACTTAAGAAGCACTACCGTATCTCCACTTAATGTTCTCTTTGCAAGAGTAAACATACCCAGGTCATTACCTTTTTCCTTCCAGGACTTAGTTTCTACTTTCCCAGTCATCTTTGTTGCTTATTTCTTTTCTTGTTCTGGTTTATCTGGTTGTAATGTATACAATGGACACAGCAACTAGGTTTGTATGTAATGGCAATTCATTTCATGGTAAATCACTGTAATGGAGTCCTGTTAAATGCTGAGCATCCACGAAGAGCCCAACTGATAATCAGGCTTATTCTGCATGCTGTGCTCTCTGCCCTTCCTTCGTTATTGTTCCTCTCATAGGGCACCACAGGGAAAAATAAATTTCTTCCACCTCACACTTTCTCCTGGCTTGTGATCAAAAGCCAATTGCAGGTCACTACGGCTGACAGAGAGTTCCCGTTGTGTAAAAAGTGCTTGTGCCCTGAAGAACAATGGGGCCAACTTGCAGACCCAACTGGGCCAATGTTTAGAGAGATCCACAATGCTTGTTTTGTGACTAAGGTTGGAAGCTGAGCCCTCTGTACTTCCAGGTACAAAATTCTTTGTCCTAATTGTACAAACAGGGCTTCTACCCTGAAGCACAATCAGCAGGATGGGGAATCCACATGTCTCCTATCCTGACGGTGGCTCCCCTTTGCATGGTGGCTCCCCATTGCACCACCACCCTGAAGCCTGCTGCTGGCTGGAGAGGATACTTCTCCAGCCAGTGGCATGGAAAAGTTGGATCTGGTCCACACCACTGCCCTGATGATGGACAGTGGTGTGAAAGAGGCCTCTCCAGTGAGTGGCACATACGACAGTCCTGCTCTGTGCCACTGCTTTGTACTTGGAACAGTGACATAGAATGAGACGTTCATCTAGCCAAGAACTGGAGTGGTCTCCTCAGTAGCCAGAAGCATGGATGACTCTTCCACTGTGTGCTGGCTCTCTGAGCATGCAGAGGTGGTGTAGAGCAGTTAGTCACATTACTAAATCAAGAGCAGACTTCTGCAGCTGGCAGCATGGGTGCCCCACTGCCACAACTGGGGTTCCATGCAGGGTACTGGGGATAGTGATCAGAGAGCTAATTTCTGCTGTTGGCTCATGGAAGCCATCATGGCTATGGTAGCAGCATGGAGCAGAGGTCAGAGGACCTTCTGACACCTGCCTACAAGAACCACCTGGGTGCTTTTGGGGTGGTGCTCAGTGGCATTCACTGGCTAGTCACTTGTCCAAATAAGAGGATTTCACCCCTCTTGATAAGCAGCTCTTGTTTGGAGATTTGATCTGTGATGGGTCATGTTGTATAAATGCAGACAATACAGCAACCCTTCACAAATGAAACAGACCACGTAGAAAACCATTGGCTCTCATTACAGTAGACAACAAGAGCAAGAACCAGTCACTCCAATCAAAGCTGGGTTTGTACAGCATAACTTCCAGCCCAGCCAGCATGGCAATGGTCAGGAATGCTGGCAGGTGTAGTTCAAACATCTGGAGGGCAGCAGATTGGGGAAGGCTGCTTCAGACACTCGAGTTCCACAGAAACTCTCACCAGACTTGTTTTCCCCTTCTGACAAGCTTGGAAAGGTATAGCTAGGAGTGTTGGTGGAGTATGTTGGTGAATCAAAATTTAGTTGAGGATAAGGCTTGCCTCAAAAGGCTCAAGGAAGTTAATTGAAAAAAGAAATAATTAAGTCAACCTTTGCTACCTTCATTACTTTTTGTCTTAATTCTAGATCAGGTTCAAGCAACTGAGACTTTTTTTTGGCAACGCTTCCATTCTGGTTTAAAGAACAGGAACACTGATTTCTGGGTTCAGATTCAAGTTTAACTTCATTCCCTGAAAAGAAAGCCTAAATAATAGAAGCAAAACGTTGAATGATTAAATGCAGTTTGAAGAGGGATTTTGTATAGACAGTTCTGTGAACATAACCGTACAATCATGGGTTTCCCACTAGAAGTAGACTCAATTTGCAGCTTTCTTACCACACTCAAGACGAACAACATCTGTGATGCAGAGGATACAATTTAATGCCTGCATCTCAGTGGGGCTAATATCCCTTTTGTGGGTATCTTTGACGGCAGTCTCATTCATGTTATTGTACAAATGCTTGCACACACAGTCGCACACACACACACAAAATCCTGGATTTATACAGGCCCTGGAGATAAATATTTGGTAATGAGGCTTTTTATGGCAAGAGTTATTATTTACAACATAGACTTATCACTGTCTTCTGTTCCTAACTCTAAGCAACACTAGATGGACAGGAAATCAAACCATTTAGTGCTCACGGGGTAAACAGGAGGATTTGGATCAAACCTCAGCACTTAGACCATAGCTTATCCAGATTGTTCCCCTTGAGCTATTTTCAGAATTCATCAACAAGGAAGTTATGTAAAAAGGCCTTAAACCAGATGTTTCAAAGTTGTACTCACATCAACTGCATTAAGACTGACAGTAGAGGGTTGCAGAAATACACGGAAGACAGCATGCCTTCTTTGCACTCCTCTCCTTTCCTTTAAGAAAACAGACTGGGATAATCTGAAATGAAAAAAGAGATCTGTAATATATGCAGCCATTGTGCTTTGCTAGTAGCATCACGGATAGAGAAAATGAAAGTACATGATCAACTGAACACTTGCCTGCGACAGGAGGCAAGAGTTCAGTAGAGTTATCCAAAATGCAATCAACAAAATGCATCTGAGAGTGAATGACTAAGAAGCAGGAAAAAATAATAATTTGAAAAAGTTAATTAAAGTCAATATTAGGTTGCATTACAGATCTCTCTCTCTCTCTCTCTCTCTCTCTCTCTCTCTCTCTCTCTCACACACACACACACACACACACACACACAGGATTAAGTTGCAATCCTCTAGGCACTTACCACTAAACTTCAGTAATACCCTTTAGGGGTCTCTTTTGACACTATCAGATCCATGTTTAGATAGAAAAAATTCCAGCATGACCCAGCAGTTCACTTTGGCCAAGTCTTGGGAGACTTATGTGAGTGGGGACTTGGGGGCATATGCTAGGAGGGAAGGAACGGTTGCAGACAGCCATGCTAGCCTTTGCCTGACTGCAGCGAATGCACCTGCTGAAGAGCAGCTCTCAGTATTGGTGGATCTTCACTCTTCCCTGCCTGAAAGATTTGCCTCAGCCTGCCCAATGAGAAGACTAGCTCTGCTAGTCTCACTTACTGGTGCACTTTTCTTGAGCAGTGGAGAAAACCTACCACGCTAAAAATGTTGCTATTTCTAAACGGTAAATCTTAGCACCTCCTATGATGTGGCATACAGTATATGTCAAGACTGGAAGTGGTGCAGACAAGGTAAAGACAAGGAGGAGGGCCTTCTCTGTGGTGGTGCCCCACCTATGGAATGCGTTCCCCAGAGAGGTCCGCCTGGCGCCGTCATTATTTGTTTTTTGGCACCAGGCTAAGACCTTTTTATTTAAAATTTATTTTAAGTGTTAATTTATTGGTCATTTGTAGGATTTTAAAATTATTTTTAAGCCGAGATGCACCGGGTTTTAATATTTTTATTGTATAATTTGGTTCTTGCTGTAAGCCGCCCCGAGGCTTTGTTGCGATGGAGGTGGCACAGAAATGTTTTAAGTAAGTAAATAAATAAATATGAGAACTCAGTTATTGCCCTAGGAAAAAGCCATTCAGGCAAAAGTCAGCAACTTTAGAGAGAAAAGTGGAAACCAACTGAACCCTTGTGACACTTGAGCTGGGAGTTGCAATACCAACCTTTGACCATCTGAAAGGGTGTCACTGCAATACAACCAGGATCCAGTGATGAATTTTCTCCCTTGGGAAGCTATGATCATGAGGCAGAGAGGAAAGGGCTTGGTGGTCCTGCCATAGTCCCTTTTTTGGCACCTCTGGCACCTTGGATAAGAATATAAGAGAGTCCTGCTGGATCAGATTAAAGGCCACAGTGGCCACCTAGATGCCTACAAAGAACAAGCCATGAGAGCAAAAGCTCTCTCCTGATCGTCTGATATTATTATAATTTAATGTATGTATTGCTTCCCACAGTGTTGTACACTAATAATACATAAATGCATAATAGAAGAGGGGAAATAATACCCAAATCAAGCATAAAACAAATTAAAACAAATGTTCTAAAAATACAGTCTGAGGACATTACAATATGAAAAATGTTCATCCACAAACACAAAAGATTTGCCTGTTCACAGCTTAGAATGAACACTGCAAGAACAGTCTCAGCAATTGAACCATATCTAACATACTAATGTTTGGGAAAATAAGTGCATCCATACGTGGCACTGAAAACGTGACAACGCTGGTGCCAGCTGAGCTTCCTTGGGGAAAGGATGCTGTAAATACAGATGTGAAGTGACCCAGTGCCCTGAAATTTTGAACTCTGCTTGAGCACGGCTATGGGGTCTCTCATGGTGAGCAACCGTACGTCAACATTTGCCACTTCATGACTATTCAGATGTTGCTGTGTGGGACTTGCTGGTCCAATATAACCCATTTACAGGGGGAAAAAATTAAAACATACACACATGACAGTTAAAGTTGGAATAAGGTAAAGTAAGTCTGTGACCAGGTTTGCACTTCACTGCTATCCAGGTTTCTTTGTTGTGATGTGTTGTTGTCCCTGACTTACAGCAACCCTATGAATAGCTATCCTCTGAAATGTCCTGGCCTTGACAGCCCTGATCAGCTCTTGTAAATTCGAAGGTGTGCCTTCCTTTATGGAGTCAATTCATTTCTTTATGGGAGCAATCCTTCTCTTCTTCTTCTGCCTGCAACTTTCCCCAGCATTATTGTCTTCTCCGATGAGTCTTGCATTCTCATGAAGTGCTCTAAGTATGTCAACTTCAGTTTCACTGTTTTTGCTTCCAGGGCAAGTTATGCCTTCATTCAATCTACTGTAAGACCCACTTGTTTGTCTTTCTATCTCTCCAGGATATTTGCCAAGCTCTTTTCTAGCATCATGTTTCAAATGCACCATTTTTCTTTCTGGCAGCATTCTTCATTGTCTAGCATTCACCCTATTACATGGTGATCAGGAATACAATAGGATACATTATTTTGACCTTGGTCTCCTGTAAAAAATCTTTACACTTTGATGATCTTTTCTAGTTCCTTCATTACTACCCTGCAGTCTTTTATTTTCTTGGCTGCAATCTTCCTTTGAATTGACGAATATGTAAAACCTTTCACAATGTCAGTTTCTTTCCTGTTGACCTTAAAGATGAAGAGTTCCTCTGTAGTCATGACTTTTGCTTTCTCAATGTTCAGCTTTAGCCCTGGTTTTGCATTTTCTTTTTTCATTTTCATTAGGAGTCATTTCAATTCCTTCCTGCTTTCTTACAATAGCATGGTATCATCTGCCAGTCTTAAACTATTGATGTATCTTCTGCTAATGTCCAGTCCTTCTTCCTATGATCCTAATCCATATGATGTAATCAGAGTACAGATTGAACAGATAAGGAGATAAAATACACCCTTGTCTGATGCCTTTGCATATGGGAGACCATTCTGCTTCTCTATATTCTGTCCTAACTTCTTGTCCATACTACCAGTTACACATCAGGCTCAGCAAATACTGAGATACATCCATTTCTTTCAGGACCATTTCTTTAAACCCTGGCCAATCATGGATATGAAGGAATGTGTTAATATTTTGGCTCTTTGCCAGTCATATACTCTCACTGGACAAATATGTTAGGGATATTCCATCCTTGGATTGTTTAGCTCAGCATTCAAGCATGGAGTTGTTAAGGGAGGAACAACCCAGGTATATAGCCCATGGCTTGTTCTTTGTGGGTTTTTAATATTTTAAACCCACACATTTGGGTTGTTGCTTTAACAACTCATGGTTCTACATTTGTACATCATGATGAACAACCAGAGGATAGAAGTGTGCCTGGGTTGTTTCACTCCGCTCAGCCCTAACAGGAGCAATTGGCTAGTGAGAAGCAGCTCTCTTTGTCACTTCTGCTTCATTCTCAGCATCTGAACCTGGAATTGTGGGCCTCCGAGGAAGGACCAATCCAGACTTGTAAACCATAGTTTCTTCTAGGATTACAAGTCTGAGTTGTTCCTGCCCCACTTTGGCTGTGAAGATGAGAACCAGCCCAACACAAATTTCAACTTACTGCTATGTGGCTGTATGCATACGCCCTCCAAGAGGATGCCTTCTCTGCCTACATATGTAGCTCATTAAATTAAAATGTATTTATCAAATCCTGGCTTAAGCATACCAACATTTCATATTCTGTGCTATCTGCCTGTTCACAAAATAATCTTCTTTAATAGGCATCTACAGAGAAAATATACCTTACAGGCTGACAGGCAAATTTGCAGTAACAAAAACATTACCCTCCCTTTCACTACTTCTGTTAGAAATGTTTGAAAATCATATATCTTCACGCAACATGTGCCCAAGCACTGTGGTTAATATGCAAAGCTGTTTCTAAGCAGGGTTTGTTCTCTTAAAAGTGACATGGAGAGCTTAGAAGCCCATGTTTTTAATATTTTAAACCCACTAATTTCATTGTGTTTGACACAAAAGCAGAATATCTGTAGTGTGATTATTGTATAACAGTTATTTTCCCTCACAAAGTAGTAATTTTCCTTAAAATTAACTGGACGTCCTCAATTATGTAAATTGAATACCTTGAAAATGCAAGGGATGTGCTAGAAAAGGACAAAAGAGCACAATGGGAAGCTAACCTGAGGGGAAAAATGAAAAGAGAGCCCCAACTGCAGATATTCCATTTGGATGGAATCAAGCCCAATTATTCACCCTGCTGTTAAATTGACTGACACAACTGTTCCTCTCACTCACAGATTTACTTTTATCTCAAAGTCAAAATGAGGTTCTTAGACTTACAGGGAGACAAAATTCAAATGAAAGACAGCTGTGGAATGAATGGCACAAGAGGCAGAATGAGGGCCAGAATGCTTTCTTATTCTTGGTTGCCTCCTTAATATTGCCTTGCTGCTTCAGATCATAGCCACACATCCAAGGATATTTCCTTCCTTCTAACATTTCCCCTGGATTTAGCAGCTCCAATTGATCTTGTCCTAGCTGTAGAGCTCTTACATGTTTGCTTTCTGCCCATCTTCCAGCTTGAGATGTTGGAAATTGTCACAGATTGAGGGGAGTCAGTGAGGGCCTGCTCTGCCTTCCTCTTGACATCTCTTCCCTTCATTGCAGGCTAATGATCATGGATTCATTTTCTTATGTCACACCAAATGTAGAACACTTGTGCACATTTTAAAACCCTGCACACTTTCCTTTGGTGTAGTGCATGTGATCATGAGCACATTCACACCAACTCAAGATGTTTGCTCAAAGACATAGTGTAGCAATGTATGGAGTAATGTTAAACTTTTCATGAAATAGCACATTTTTTCTATATCTCCTTAAGTTCACAGGCTGCATCCTTGTCTCGTTGGTTCTCTCTCATGTGATTGCTCACCATGGTCACTCTTTTCACTACACATGGAGAACAACCTAAAAAACTGGCTTGCCCAGAATGATTTAATCAATGAGTCAATTTAGAAGTGGTTTTGGTCCAGGTCCTGGTTTGTAGTCACTGGATCACATTGTGACAAACCTTACTAGAGAAAGAAAATGGAAGCTTGGCAAACCGGAGACATTTTGAGCAATTTTCAAAGTCTTGGTGTGATGGGTCCTGTAAAAATAATTGTCATCTCTGTCATAATATACCCATGAAAGTTCATCACTGGACTCCCATGTTACAAGAAAGCTATTAAATTTGTGCAATCTACACTAATTCTCCCGCCCACTTTGGATAAGAGTGGAAACTTCAGGAACCTATTTAAGCTTTGAAGTTTCCTATGTTCTTTAAAAATACCGAGAATGAGCTGAATAGATGTTAATTGTATCGTTTATTACACATGGTTTCCTCTGTTTGTTATGGACATCTGTAGGAGGGATCTTAAATTAAAACACAGACAATAAGGAAATTCTTCATTGTGACTAAAGCCAAGCACCCAAGGATCCATAATAGGATGCTAAGCACATGCAAGGAAACCCTAATGTTGTGTATTATTTCTTTGATAATTTGCCTCTTTGATGTGCGTGTGAAGTTTTTTTTTAAACATTCAGGCAATAGTGAATTAACAGTATAACAAAGTGTAAACCTTTAGATAACAACTGTGATCCTAATTTTGGACATCAAATATCAAACAGAACTTTAATGTACATTTCTCAGAGACATTAGAATGAATAAAAAAAGACAGAGCAGAAGTAATTATATAGCAAGGAAAAACTGCTGCAGCTAATGAACCTTTGCAAAACTTAACATGCTAGTGTAGTAACCGTAGTGTGTGTGTACATATGTATCCCTTGTTCACTGACTTATTTAGTCCGGCCAGTCTCAGCAGCCAAATTGACACTTCCTTTTCTGCTGGGCTTGTCCAAGAAGTTTTGTTGCCTGGGGGAACGAACAAAGCAGGGCATGTCCCTTTCATGTACAAAAACTGACCAATTTTCTGTTTAATCTTTCCTCAATGCTGGCAAGGGGAAAATATCCCCCACTAACTTGATGGCAGCCGGGTAGCTTAAGTGCTGCACGGCAGTCTGTGGAGTAAACATCACCCCAATCCACAATGCACGAGACAGCTGCCTCACTCTGCCAAAAATGAGGGCTGGACCTACTGCTCTGGTGAGAAAGTTGACCTCAAAGAGGAATCAAAGATCTGTCAAATTTACCCCTGGCTGTAGTACTAATTACTCAGCAAGTACAGAGCACTCTAGATTGCTCAAAGTGCTTCTAGGGTATCATCTCAGGAATCAACTTGTAGTTTCACTCAGTAGTGCTATTTTCATGTCACCGTTCACCAATCAAAGCAAAGCAGTGGTGCCTGCATGTCGCCTGCCTCACCAAGCTATGAGTTGAGGAGGGCTCTGTGAAACAGCAACATTTCAGCTCCCTGAAGTCTTTTGGTTCCATCTCAGAGCTCTTTGCAATCTGTGATCTTTGTTTCAGATTGTGAACTTTTTGCATAAACGTCTATGCACGTTTTCAAATGCTGTGGAACCCATTCTTCTCCCATTGATTAAAATGAATTCATGTGAGGGAATACATAGGCATGCTTTGATGCATGCTTCTCAGGTGTCCATATGCTGTTGAACACATTTCTCCCTGGATCTGTGAACCAAATTATTATGAGCACATATGGACTTGGACTGCACATTGCCTCTGAGTCTGTATTCAGTCTGGAAGGTGTGAACTTGGAAAATTCTGATAAAAAGTGAACAGAAATGCTTTTCTCACATAAGCCTAGAGATACTTCAGAGGCAACAAAACCTGGATTTTGTTTTCTTTGGATGAGAGAGCAGCAGTGCTTGCCTATAGTATTTCTGTAATATTTGCTTTCTTTGCAAATATACCAGTTAGGCATAACTAGAGGCAAACATAATTTTTAAGAACGTGGTTATCCAATGAAGCTCAATGATGGGAAATTCAGATCAGATCCAAGGAAGTCTATTTCACACTGTGCATTGTAAATTATGGAATTTTCTGCCGTAAGATATAGTGACGACTGCCAGTGTGGGCAGCTCTAAACTAGGATTAGGCAAATCCATGGAGGTTAATGCTACCAGAGGCTAATAGTTATGGCAGAGCTATATCACCCAAAGTATCAGAGGTAACATGCCTCTTACAATTGCTTGGAGACCTGGGATGGAAGTTGTTATTGCAGTCATGTCTTGTTTGTGGCTGTCCCTTAGTTTTCTGGTCGGTCATTGCCTAGGTAGAATTCAGAACTGCCTTGGGCTTTGGTCCAATCTGCTGCAATTCTTCTTATATTCTTTAACAGCAGGTGGTACTACCAGGTAATATTTCCATGACATGAGATCAGATTCCCCAAAAGAAGATCAATACCTCCCAGGTGCTTCCAGTCTTCAGCCAGCTCACAGATCTCTCTTCCAAACTTCCTAAGCCACTGTTTCTTTGTGCAAGCCTCTTTCAAATAGTCAGTTGAATGTACCTTGTTCTGTTCTATAACTCTATGATTCTGTGACTCATGTGTGTCTGTGTGTGTGTGTGTGTGAGAGAGAGAGAGAGAGAGAGAGAGCACGCTCAGGAGTCTGGTCCAGCCAGTTATCTCCATTTAAATCTGACAATAATCAAGAAGACACTAAACTACATGTGTTGCTATGAAGTTAATTGGATGCAGAGTTGGAATATGGATGCAGATTACCAATAAATAGGTAAAAATAAGCTTGCAGTCTAATCACAGAGTTTTCTAATTCAATGGATATTCCTCCAGGACACTAGGTCACTGGAACACTAGTATGGTCCTCATGCCAGCCCAAAGGCCAAGCACTAACTACTATACCCCAAATTTTAGAGAGGTCTCCCTAACTACTAGAAGGTATCAAAAGTTGCTAAAATGAAAGAACTTCTGAGAAGAAGGGAAGGACAAGGTAAGTCCCAGGAATCCCAATTAACTTCAGCAGAAGTTTGTGTGAACATCCATACCTCGTATTCACTGGGGCTGAGGCATACTTTGACTGAGTATGTAACTGAGGTCCATCTCTACACTGTAGGTTCCTCACAGCACTGAAACCTAACAAGTATCTATTGTTTTATTGCCTACAGGAAAAGGCAATGCTGGACACTATGAACAATTCATGCTTTTTGCCATCACATCTTCCAATGATTGTTCTCAATGCAGTGTGTGTGTGTGAGAGAGGGAGAGAGGAGGAAGGTAGGAGAGAGAGGGGGCAGATACATTGTTCTTCAAACTGTACTCATAATTAAGAAATGTGGGAATGTAGGTGAATGTTTGCTTTATTCCCTTACCAAAATTGTGTCCAAGAAGTTGTATTCTTTCAGCACACATCTGAACTATTTATAGAATGGACATCTTGGTGTGGGTTTTGTCTCTCCAGATATCTCAGTGGAATCATACCAATAATACTAATAAACTCCTGACCAACAATTCCTAGCCCTCTTTACCTTCTTTGTTTTTAAATTGGTACTGGATACTTATTTAAATGTGGGTTTTCTGTCACAGCCTTAGGAGATGCATGTTTCATTTCATGAGCATCTGGGGAGACAACAAACATATGGCAAGGGATCGAGTATTCTCCTGTAAACATTATAATGCAAATTGCTCAGAGTAAAACTGTCAGCTGTGAGCAGTGAGAATCCCTCTCTCTTTCTCTCT